>NW_028293329.1:0-12500 GCF_964106645.2 Podarcis pityusensis
GGGGCTTTAACTCCCCCTAGGTGGTGGGTCTTTAACCCCAACTCCCTCCTTAACCCCCTTGAGGGAGGTCCCTAAACCCTTTCCTGCCCCCCATCCCGAGGGTCCCTAACACCCCCAGACGGGCCTTACCCCCCCTCGCAGCGTCCTAACCAGCTGGGGCGAGTTGAGCGGGGGTCTTAACTCCCCCTCTCGAACCCGCAACTCCTTCCGGAACCTTCCGAACCCCAAGCAGGAGGTCTTTAACCCCTCCTCCCGAACCCGGAGCCTTGCACCCCCCCCGGACGGGGCTCTAACCTCGCTCTTGACGAGGTGTTGGGGGGTCCTTAACTCCCCCTTGCAGCATCCCTAACCAGGTGGGGTTAGTGGGGGGTCTTTAACCCCCAACCTGCCCCATAGGTGAGGTCCCTAACCTCTTCCTCCCATTGCCTGGGGGGTCTTTAACCCCCAACCTGCCCCATAGGTGAGGTCCCTAACCTCTTTCTCCCATTGCCTGGGGTCCTTTACCCACACTCGCCCCATAGGTGAGGTCCTTAACTTCAAATCCTCGAACCGGGAGCCCCGGACGGGGCTCTAACCCCACCCTAACGAGGCGTTGGGGGGTCCTTAACCCCCCCTCCTCCTTAACCCTTTCCCATCCGAAGGGTCCTTAACCCTTAGCCGATTGGGGGGCAGGTCCCTAACTCTCCCTTGAACCCGCAACTCCCTTTGGGTACCTCCTTAACCCCTTGGGGGAGGTCCTTAACCCCTCCTCTTGAACCCGGGCTGCGCTAGCACCCCACCCCAGAAGGGGCTCTAACCTCGGCCTTAACTCCCCCTTGGGGGAGGGTCTTGAACCCTCAACTTAGACCCTTGGGGGGTCCTTAACCTCGTTATCCCATTGGCTGGCAGCTCCCTAACCTCTTCATCCCATTGGTGGGCGGGTCCTTAACCTCCTCGCCCCGTCTCTGAGGTCCCTAACCCAAACCCTCGAACCCGGCGCCAGAACCCAGAATCCTTCGATTCCTTGAACCCCCAACTTAGACCCTTGGGGGGTCCTTAACCTCCTCACCCCATTGGCTGGGGGGTCCCTAACCTCTTCATCCCATTGGCTGGCGGGTCCTTAACCTCCTCACTCCATCTCTGAGGTTCCTAACCCAAATCCTCGAACCCGGCGCCAGAACCCAGAAGGCTTCGAATCCTCGAACCCAGAACCAGAAAGCTTCAAATCCTCGAACCCGGCGCACTGATCCTCGAACCCAGAGCCAGAATCCTTTGTATCCTCGAACCCAGAGCCAGAATCCTTCGTCTCCTCAAACCCAGAACCCAGAATCCTTTGTATCCTCGAACCCAGAGCCAGAATCCTTTGTATCCTCGAACCCAGAGCCAGAATCCTTCGTCTCCTCAAACCCAGAACCCAGAATCCTTCGTATCCTCGAACCCAGAAAACCTTCAAATCCTCGAACCCGGCGCCAGAACCCAGAAAGCTTCAAATCCTCGAACCCGGCGCCAGAACCCAGAAGGCTTCGAATCCTCGAACCCGGCGCACGAATCCTCGAACCCGGCGCCAGAATCCTTCGTATCCTCGAACCCAGAACCAGAAAGCTTCAAATCCTCGAACCCGGCGCCAGAACCCAGAAGGCTTCGAATCCTCGAACCCGGCGCACTAATCCAGAATTATCCAAATCCTCGAACCCAGAGCCGGAATCCTTCGTCTCCTCGAACCCAGAACCAGAATCCTTCGTATCCTCGAACCCAGAGCCAGAATCCTTCGTCTCCTCGAACCCAGAACCCAGAATCCTTCGTATCCTCGAACCCAGAAACCTTCAAATCCTCGAACCCGGCGCCAGAACCCAGAAAGCTTCAAATCCTCGAACCCGGCGCCAGAACCCAGAAGGCTTCGAATCCTCGAACCCGGCGCACGAATCCTCGAACCCGGCGCCAGAATCCTTCGTATCCTCGAACCCAGAACCAGAAAGCTTCAAATCCTCGAACCCGGCGCCAGAACCCAGAAGGCTTCGAATCCTCGAACCCGGCGCACTAATCCAGAATTATCCAAATCCTCGAACCCAGAGCCGGAATCCTTCGTCTCCTCGAACCCAGAGCCAGAATCCTTCGTATCCTCGAACCCACAGCCAGAATCCTTCGTCTCCTCAAACCCAGAACCCAGAATCCTTCGTATCCTCGAACCCAGAAACCTTCAAATCCTCGAACCCGGCGCCAGAACCCAGAAAGCTTCAAATCCTCGAACCCGGCGCCAGAACCCAGAAGGCTTCGAATCCTCGAACCCGGCGCACTAATCCAGAATTATCCAAATCCTCGAACCCAGAGCCGGAATCCTTCGTCTCCTCGAACCCAGAGCCAGAATCCTTCGTATCCTCGAACCCAGAGCCAGAATCCTTCGTATCCTCAAACCCAGAACCCAGAATCCTTCGTATCCTCGAACCCAGAAACCTTCAAATCCTCGAACCCGGCGCCAGAACCCAGAAAGCTTCAAATCCTCGAACCCGGCGCCAGAACCCAGAAGGCTTCGAATCCTCGAACCCGGCGCACGAATCCTCGAACCCGGCGCCAGAATCCTTCGTATCCTCGAACCCAGAACCAGAAAGCTTCAAATCCTCGAACCCGGCGCCAGAACCCAGAAGGCTTCGAATCCTCGAACCCGGCGCACTAATCCAGAATTATCCCAATCCTCGAACCCAGAGCCGGAATCCTTCGTCTCCTCGAACCCAGAGCCAGAATCCTTCGTATCCTCGAACCCAGAGCCAGAATCCTTCGTATCCTCGAACCCAGAACCCAGAATCCTTCGTATCCTCGAACCCAGAAACCTTCAAATCCTCGAACCCGGCGCCAGAACCCAGAAAGCTTCAAATCCTCGAACCCGGCGCCAGAACCCAGAAGGCTTCGAATCCTCGAACCCGGCGCACGAATCCTCGAACCCAGCGCCAGAATCCTTCGTATCCTCGAACCCAGAACCAGAAAGCTTCAAATCCTCGAACCCGGCGCCAGAACCCAGAAGGCTTCGAATCCTCGAACCCGGCGCACTAATCCAGAATTATCCAAATCCTCGAACCCAGAGCCGGAATCCTTCGTCTCCTCGAACCCAGAGCCAGAATCCTTCGTCTCCTCGAACCCAGAGCCAGAATCCTTCGTATCCTCGAACCCAGAGCCAGAATCCTTCGTCTCCTCGAACCCAGACCCGGCATCCTCGCACCCGCGCCCCTCGCACCATGAACCAAGCCGAGCTCCCCTCTCCCCCCCCTCCCTTGTCCCCGCCCCCCGCGCCCGGCGAGCGCCTCTTCCGGGACGCCGTGCGCGCCGGCAACACGGCTGCCGTGCACGCCCTCCTGCGCACCATGAACTCGTGCGAATTCAACGTCAACGCCTTCGGGCCGGAGGGCCAGACGGCTTTGCACCAATCGGTGAGCGACGGGAACCTCGAACTCGTGAAGCTGCTGGTGCGCTTCGGCGCCGACGTGCGATTGGCCAACAGGGACGGCTGGAGCGCATTGCACATGGCGGCCTTTTCGGGTCACCAGGACATCGTGCTCTATTTGGTGGCCAAGGCCAGGGGGGGCGGGGGGGGCGGAGGAGGGCCCTCCTAAGGGGGCGGGGCTCGAACCCGGCGCCGCTGAGGAGGATGGGACGCCTTGGGTGCGCGTGGCTTGAACCCGCAACCGAGGACGGGATGTGCGACTTGAACCCGTAGCCAGGACTTAAATGTGCGACGTGAAGCCTGTTGGGAGCGCATGAGTCGAACCCACGACCGGGGATTGGATGGGGCTGTTGGGAAGGAGCAACTTGAACCCGGGACCGAGGACTTGTGCGCCTGTTTCGAGCGCATGACTTGAACCCGCAACCGAGGACTTAAATGTGCAACTGGGAGCGCATGAGTCGAACCCACGACTGGGGATTGAAGGGGGCTGTTGGGAGTGCGCAGTTTGAACCCGTAGCCAGGACTCTATGGGTCTGTTGGGAGCGCACGATTCGAACCCGCAACCCGGGATTGAATGGGAATGTTGGGAGCGCGTGGCTTGAACCCGCAACCGAGGACGGGATGTGCAACTTGAACCCGTAGCCAGGACTTAAATGTGCAAGGTGAAGCCTGTTGGGAGCGCATGAGTCGAACCCACGACCGGGGATTGAATGGGGCTGTTGGGAAGGAGCAACTTGAACCCAGGACCGAGGACTTGTGCGCCTGTTTCGAGCGCATGACTTGAACCCGCAACCGAGGACGGGATGTGCGACTTGAACCCGTAGCCAGGACTTAAATGTGCAACTGGGAGCGCATGAGTCGAACCCATGACTGGGGATTGGATGGGGCTGTTGGGAGTGCGCAGTTTGAACCCGTAGCCAGGACTCTATGGGTCTGTTGGGAGCGCACGATTCGAACCCGCAACCCGGGATTGAATGGGAATGTTGGGAGCGCGTGGCTTGAACCCGCAACCGAGGACGGGATGTGCGACTTGAACCCGTAGCCAGGACTTAAATGTGCGACGTGAAGCCTGTTGGGAGCGCATGACTGGGGGTTGAAGGGAGCAACTTGAACCCAGGACTGAGGACTTGTGCGCCCGTTGGAAGGGTGCGATTTGAACCCGTGGCCAAAGCGCATGGCTTGAACCCCCAACCGAGGACTTCTGCGCCACTTGGAAGCGCATGGCAACTGGGATTGAATGTTGGGAATGTGCGATTTGAACCCGCAACTGGGACTGAATGGGAGGGCGCAATTTGAACCCATGCGTTGGAAGCGCATAACTTGAACCCGCTACCGGTGAGGACTTATGTGCCTGTTGGGAGGGTGCGATTTGAGCCCATGGCCGGGACTTAATGGGCGTGTTGGGAGCGCATGACTTGAACCCGCAACCGAGGACTGAATGTGCAACTTGAACCCGTAGCCAGGACTTAAATGTGCGACGTGAAGCCTGTTGGGAGCGCATGAGTCGAACCCACGACTGGGGATTGGATGGGGCTGTTGGGAAGGAGCAACTTGAACCCAGGACCGAGGACTTTGTGCGCCTGTTTCGAGCGCATGACTTGAACCCGCAACCGAGGACGGGATGTGCGACTTGAACCCGTAGCCAGGACTTAAATGTGCAACTGGGAGCGCATGAGTGGAACCCATGACTGGGGATTGGATGGGGCTGTTGGGAGTGCGCAATTTGAACCCGTAGCCAGGACTCTATGGGTCTGTTGGGAGCGCACGATTCGAACCCGCAACCTGGGATTTAACGGGAATGTTGGGAGCGCACGATTTGAACCCACGACCTGCCACTGCTGAGGACTTAATGGGCCTGCTGAGGGCGCATCATGTGCCTGTTGGAAGCGCATGACTCGAACCCATGACTGGAGATTGAATGGGGCTGTTGGGAAGGAGCAACTTGAACCCGGGACCGAGGACTTATGCGCCTGTTTCAAGCGCATGACTTGAACCCACTGCAGAGGACTTTATGGGGCGGTTGGGAGCGCATGACTTGAACCCGCAACCGAGGATGGGATGTGCAACTTGAACCCGTAGCCAGGACTTAAATGTGCGACGTGAAGCCTGTTGGGAGCGCATGACTGGGGATTGAATGGGGCTGTTGGGAAGGAGCAACTTGAACCCAGGACCGAGGACTTGTGCGCCCGTTGGAAGGGTGCGATTTGAACCCATGGCCAAAGCGCATGACTTGAACCCCCAACCGAGGACTTCTGCGCCCCTTGGAAACGTGCAACTTGAACCAATGGCCAGGACTTAATGTGCCCCTTGGAAGCGCATAACTCGAACCCACGACCCGCCACCGCAGAGGACGTTATGGGGCGGTTGGGAGCGCATGACTTGAACCCCCAACCGAGGACGGAATGTGCAACTTGAACCCGTAGCCAGGACTTAAATGTGCAACGTGAAGCCTGTTGGGAGCGCATGAGTCGAACCCATGACTGGGGCTGTTGGGAAGGAGCAACTTGAACCCGGGACCGAGGACTTGGTGCGCCTGTTTCGAGCGCATGACTTGAACCCGCGGCAGAGGACTTGATGGGGCGGTTGGGAGCGCATGACTCGAACCCACGGCCGGGACTTGATGGGCTTGTTGGGAGCGCATGAGTCGAACCCATGACTGGGGATTGAATGGGGCTGTTGGGAAGGAGCAACTTGAACCCAGGACCGTGTGCCCGTTGGAAGGGTGCGATTCGAACCCATGGCCTGTTTCAAGCGCATGACTCGAACCCGCTGCAGAGGACTTGATGGGGCGGTTGGGAGCGCATGACTCGAACCCCTGGCCGGGACTTGATGGGCTTGTTGGGAGCGCATGAGTCGAACCCACGGCTGGGATTGAAGGGGGCTGTTGAGAGCACGCAACTTGAACCCAGGACTTACTGTGCTCCTTGGAAGCGCGTGACTCGAACCCACAACCGAGGACATGTGCAACTTGAACCCATGGCTTGTCGGGAGCGCGTGATTTGAACCCATCGCCCAGCACTGGAGAGGACTTGATGGGCTTCTTGGGAGCGCATGAGTCGAACCCATGACCGGGGATTTCACGGGGCTGTGGTAAATGTGCAACTTGAACCCATGGCCGGGACTTGATGGGCGTGTTGGGAGCGCATGACTTGAACCCAGTACCCAGCACTGCAGAGGACTTGATGGGCCTATTGGGAGCGCATGACTCGAACCCACAACCCACCGCCGCTGAGGACTTATGCGCCTGTTGGACTTGAGTGCATCATGTGCCTGTTGGAAGCGCATGATTTGAACCCATGACCTGCCACCGCAGAGGACTTAATGGGCCAGCACTGCCAAGGACTTAATGGGCATGTTGGAAGCGCATCACTCGAACCCATGACCGAGGATTTAATGTGGCTGTTTGGAAGCGCATGAGTCGAACCCACGACTGGGATTGAATGGGCCTGCCGGAAGCGCATGACTTGAACCCGCAACCGAGGATTGAATGGGGCTGTCGGAAATGCGCCACTTGAACATGATGTGATTAAGCGCATGATTCGAACCCGCGGCTGGGGATTTAATGCGCCACTTGGAAGCGCGTGGCTTGAACCCGTGGCCAGGACTTGATGCGCATTTGGGAAGCGCATGATTCAAAGCCACAACCGGGGATTTAATGTGCCTGTTGGAAGCGCATGACTTGAACCCGCGACCTGCCACTGCTGAGGACTGAATGGGCCTGTTGAGAGCGCATCATGTGGCTGTTGGAAGCGCATGACTTGAACCCGCGACCTGCCACTGCTGAGGACTGAATGGGCCTGTTGAGAGCGCATCATGTGCCTGTTGGAAGCGCATGACTCGAACCCACCACCTGCCACTGCTGAGGACTTAATGGGCCTGTTGAGAGCGCATCATGTGCCTGTTGGAAGCGCATGACTTGAACCCGCGACCTGCCACTCCTGAGGACTGAATGGGCCTGTTGAGAGCGCATCATGTGCCTGTTGGAAGCGCATGACTTGAACCCATGGCCACTTGGAAGCACATGACTCGAACCCAGAACCAAGGACTGAATGTGCTCCTTGGAAGCGCCTGACTCGAACCCAGGGCCGGGATTGAATGTGCTCATCACTCGAACCCCCAACCCACCGCGGCTGAGGACTTCACGGGCCTGTTGGAAGCGCATGACTTGAACCCGCAACCGAGGATTGAAGGGGCCTGTTGGGAGTGCGCCATTTGAACCCAGAACCGAGGACTTATGCGCCCTTGGGAAAGGTGTGACTCGAACCCCTGGCCAGGACTTCAGGCGTCCGTGGGAAGGGTGCGATTTGAACCCGGCACCTGGCGCTGCAATGCGACTGTCGGAAGTGCGCGACTTGAACCCGCCGCCCAGCACTGCAGAGGATTTCATGGGCCTGTTGGGAGCGCATGAGTCGAACCCGCGCCAATCGGAAGCACAGGACTTGAACCCACGGCCGGGGACTTGATGGGCCTGTTGGGAGCGCATGATTCGAACCCACGGCCGGGGATTTAATGCGACTGTCGGAAGCGCGTGACTTGAACCCGGCACCTAGCACTGCAGAGAACTTAATGCGCGCATCATGTGCCAAGCACACAACTTGAAGCCATCCCTGCCAGCGACTCGAACCCACAGCCAGGACTTAGTGCGCCCCTTGGAAGCGCATGACTCGAACCCATCGCCCGCCACTGCCCAGGACTTAGTGCGCCTGTTGGAAGCGCAGGACTCGAACCCAGGACCGGCTTGATGGGAGCGCGCAACTCGAACCCATCACCCCAGAGGACTTCATGGGCCTGTTGCCAGTGCGTGATTCGAACCCAGCACTGCCGAGGACTTAATGCGCCAGTTGGAAGCGCATCACTCGAACCCACAACCCACCACTGCCGAGGACTTCATGCGCCAGTTGGAAGCGCATCACTCGAACCCTCAACCCACCACTGCCGAGGACTTCATGCGCCAGTTGGAAGCGCATCACTCGAACCCACAACCCACCACTGCCGAGGACTTCATGCGCCAGTTGGAAGCGCATCACTCGAACCCTCAACCCACCACTGCCAAGGACTTCATGCACCAGTTGGAAGCGCATCACTCGAACCCGCAACCCACCACTGCCAAGGACTTCATGCGCCAGTTTCAAGCGCAGGACTCGAACCCGCAACCCACCACTGCCGAGGACTTCATGCGCCAGTTGGAAGCACATCACTCGAACCCGCAACCCACCACTGCCAAGGACTTGATGCGCCAGTTGGAAGCGCGTCACTCGAACCCGCAACCCACCACTGCCAAGGACTTCATGCGCCAGTTGGAAGCGCGTCACTCGAACCCGCAACCCACCACTGCCAAGGACTTCATGTGCCAGTTTCAAGCGCAGGACTCGAACCCGCAACCCACCACTGCCGAGGACTTCATGCGCCAGTTGGAAGCACATCACTCGAACCCGCAACCCACCACTGCCAAGGACTTGATGCGCCTGTTTCAAGCGCAGGACTCGAACCCACGACCCACCAGGGCAGAGGACTTGATGCGCCTTTGGGAGGCCCGTGACTTGAACCCACGACCCGCCACTGCCAAGGACTTCATGCGCCCTTTGGAAGCGCATGACTCGAACCCAGGACCGGCTTGATGGGAGCGCGCAACTCGAAACCATCACCCCAGAGGACTTCATGGGCCTGTTGCCAGTGCGTGATTCGAACCCAGCACTGCCAAGGACTTCATGCGCCTATTGGGAGCGCTCAACTCGAACCCGGGACCGAGGACTTCATGCGCCTGTTGTGAGTGCGCAAGACTCGAACCCGCCGCCGCCGAGGACTTCAGGCATCCATGGACTTGAACCCGCGACTGCTGAGGACTTTGGCACCCTTTGGAAGAGCATGACTCGAACCCAGGACCGAGGACTTAGGCGCACGTCGGACGCACGACTCGAACCCGCCGCCATCTACCCTCGCCATCTACCTCTCTTGCTGCGCAGTGTTGCCTCTTTTGGGGGGCGGACCATATTCTGAGATTTGCCACCCCGATTCTGAGATTTCCCAGCAAATTCTGAGATTTGCCACCCAGATTCTGAGGTTTTGCCCCATTTTGCCCCCCAAATTCTGAGATTTCCCAGCAAATTCTGAGATTTGCCCCCCAAATTCTGAGATTTCCCAGCAAATTCTGAGATTTGCCACCCAGATTCTGAGATTTCACCCCGTTCCCCCCCCAATTCTGAGATTTGCCCCCAAATTCTGAGATTTGCCGCCCAAATTCTGAGATTTCCCAGCAAATTCTGAGATTTGCCACCCAGATTCTGAGATTTCCCCCCGTTTCCCCCCCAAATTCTGAAATTTGCCCCCAAATTCTGAGATTTGTCGCCCAAATTCTGAGATTTCCCAGCAAATTCTGAGATTTGCCACCCAGATTCTGAGATTTCCCCCCGTTTTGCCCCCCAAATCCTGAGATTTCCCCCCAAATTCTGAGATTTGCCACCCAGATTCTGAGGTTTTGCCCCATTTTGCCCCCCAAATTCTGAGATTTGCCCCACAAATTCTGAGATTTGCCACCCAGATTCTGAGATTTCCCCCCGTTTTGCCCCCCAAATCCTGAGATTTCCCAGCAAATTCTGAGATTTGCCGCCCAGATTCTGAGATTTCCCCCCCGTTTTGCCCCCCAAATTCTGAGATTTTCCCCCAAATTCTGACATTTGCCGCCCAGATTCTGAGATTTCCCCCCGTTTTCCCCCCAAATTCTGAGATTTCCCCCCAAATTCTGAGATTTGCCACCCAGATTCTGAGATTTCCCCCCGTTTTGCCCCCCAAATCCTGAGATTTCCCCCCAAATTCTGACATTTGCCGCCCAAATTCTGAGATTTCCCCCCGTTTTGCCCCCCAAATCCTGAGATTTCCCCCCAAATTCTGAGATTTGCCGCCCAGATTCTGAGATTTCCCCCCGTTTTGCCCCCCAAATTCTGAGATTTCCCCCCAAATTCTGAGATTTGCCACCCAGATTCTGAGATTTCCCCCCGTTTTGCCCCCCAAATCCTGAGATTTCCCCCCAAATTCTGACATTTGCCGCCCAAATTCTGAGATTTCCCCCCAAATTCTGACATTTGCCGCCCAAATTCTGACCTTTCCCCCCATTTTGCCCCCCAAATTCTGACATTTGCTGCCCAAATTCCGACATTTACCCCCCCAATTCTAAGATTTGCCCCCAAATTCTGACATTTGCCGCCCAAATTCTGAGTATTCCCAGCAAATTCTGAGATTTGCCCCCCAAATTCTGAGATTTCCCCCCAAATTCTGACATTTGCCGCCCAAATTCTGAGATTTCCCCCCGTTTTGCCCCCCAAATCCTGAGATTTCCCCCCAAATTCTGACATTTGCCGCCCAAATTCTGAGATTTCCCCCCGTTTTGCCCCCCAAATTCTGAGATTTGCCGACCAAATTCTGAGATTTCCCCCCGTTTTGCCCCCCAAATCCTGAGATTTCCCCCCAAATTCTGACATTTACCCCACCAATTCTAAGATTTGCCCCCAAATTCTGAGATTTCCCCCCAAATTCTGACATTTGCCGCCCAAATTCTGCATTTCCCCCATTTTGCCCCCCAAATTCTGACATTTGCTGCCCAAATCCCGACATTTACCCCCCCAATTCTAAGATTTGCCCCCAAATTCTGACATTTGCCGCCCAAATTCTGAGTATTCCCAGCAAATTCTGAGATTTGCCCCCCAAATTCTGAGATTTCCCCCCCAATTCTGACATTTGCCGCCCAAATTCGGAGATTTCCCCCCGTTTTGCCCCCCAAATCCTGAGATTTCCCAGCAAATTCTGAGATTTGCCGCCCAAATCCCGACATTTACCCCCCCAATTCTAAGATTTGCCCCCCAATTCTGACATTTGCCGCCATTTTATGGGGCAGAAACTCTTTATGGGGTGGAAAATACCATTTAATGTCTTCAAATGGGGGGAAAAATATTTAGGTTTCTGTGGAAAATACCATTTAATGTCTTCAAATGGGGGGGAAAATATTTAGGTTTCTGTGGAAAATACCATTTAATGTCTTCAAATGGGGGGGAAAATATTTAGGTTTCTGTGGAAAATACCATTTAATGTCTTCAAAGAGGGATGTTTGTGTGTTTTTATATATATATATTGATATATATATATATATTAATAGTATATATATTAATAATATATATATATTAATAATAATACCATTTAATGTCTTCAAATGGGGGGGAAATATTTAGGTGTCTGTGGAAAATACCATTTAATGTCTTCAAAGAGGGATGTTTGTGTGTTTTTATATATATATATATATATATATTAATATATATATTAATAGTATATATATTAATAATATATATTAATATATATATTAATAATATATATATATATATATATATTAATTATATGAACTGTCAATTCAATTGCTGCTCGTCTCCCTTTGACCCCCCCCCAAAAATTCTCACACACCCCCCGTTTTCTACCGAATGGAACGTCCCGTTTTCCCCATTGAAAAATACGAAATATAGTTATTTTAATAGAGATTTTGTGCCGTGTCTTTTCTGGGGGGGGGGGCGGCGGTTTGGGGTTGGGATGGACGGCTGTCAATCATCCTGGAACGGTCCGCTTTTTGATAAGGGAGGGGGGGGAGCGATTCCGGACGTCCGATTGGCCGGTCGGGTTCTGGGTTCGAGTTCCGGTAGGCGGAGGTTTGAGGAGGAGACACACACCCCCTTTGGGGAGAAATGGAATGATCCGTTTAGAGAATGAAGAGCCCCCCCCTTAAATGGAATGATCCGTTTTGATAATTAAGAGAAAACCCGTTTAAATAAATGGAAGGATCCATTTTGATAATTAAGAGAAAACCCGTTTAAATAAATGGAAGGATCCGTTTAGAAAATTAAACCCCCCTTTGAATAATTGGAACGCTCCGTTTTGATAATTAAACCTCCCCCCTTTGGGGAGAATTGGAACGATCCAGTTAGATAATTAAGAAATACCCCTTTAAATAAATGGAATGATCCGTTTAGATAATTAAGAAAATCCCCCTTTAAATAAATGGAATGATCCGTTTAGATAATTAAGAAAATCCCCCTTTAAATAAATGGAACGA
>NW_028293329.1:17500-22500 GCF_964106645.2 Podarcis pityusensis
AATGTGGGGAACTCCCTGCCTCATGAAAAGCAGCGTGCGAAATGTGGGGAACTCCCTGCCTCATGAAAAGTAGTGTGCGAAATCTGGGGAACTCCCCGCCTCGTGAAAAGTAGTGTGCGAAATCTGGGGAACTCCCTGCCTCATGAAAAGTAGCGTGCGAAATCTGCTGCAGTAGCGTGCGAAATCCGGGGAACTCCCTGCATAAGTACAATGTGAAATCTGGGGAACTCCCTGCCTCGTGAAAAGTAGCGTGCGAAATCTGACTAAGTAGCGTGCGAAATCTGGGGAACTCCCCGCCTCGTGAAAAGTAGCGTGCGAAATCTGACGAAGTAGCGTGCGAAATCTGGGGAACTCCCTGCCTCATGAAAAGCAGCGTGCGAAATCTGGGGAACTCCCTGCCTCATGAAAAGCAGCGTGTGAAATGTGGGGAACTCCCTGCCTCGTGAAAAGTAGCGTGCGAAATATGGGGAACTCCCTGCCTCATGAAAAGTAGCGTGCGAAATCTGACAAAGTAGCGTGCGTAATATGGGGAACTCCCTGCCTCATGAAAAGTAGCGTGCGAAATCTGGGGAACTCCCTGCCTCATGAAAAGTAGCGTGCGAAATCTGACAAAGTAGCGTGGGAAATATGGGGAACTCCCTGCCTCATGAAAAGTAGCGTGCGAAATCTGACAAAGTAGCGTGCGAAATCCGGGGAACTCCCTGCATGGTGAAATGCAGCAGGCAGAGTCTGGGGAACTCCCTGCCTCGTGAGAAGTAGCGTGCGAAATCTGACGAAGCAGCGTGCGAAATATGAGGAACTCCCTGAATTGTGAAATGTAGCGTGCGAAATCTGCTGCAGTAGCGTGCGAAATCTGACGAAGTAGCGTGCGAAATCCGGGGAACTCCCTGCCTCGTGAAAAGTAGCGTGCGAAATCTGATGAAGTATCGTGCAAAATCTGGGGAACTCCCTGCCTCGTGAAAAGTAGCGTGCGAAATATGGGGAACTCCCTGCCTCATGAAAAGTAGCGTGCGAAATCTGGGGAACTCCCTGCCTCATGAAAAGTAGCGTGCGAAATCTGACAAAGTAGCGTGGGAAATATGGGGAACTCCCTGCCTCATGAAAAGTAGCGTGCGAAATCTGACTAAGTAGCGTGCAAAATCTGGGGAACTCCCTGCCTCATGAAAAGTAGCGTGCGAAATCTGACAAAGTAGCGTGCGAAATATGGGGAACTCCCTGCCTCATGAAAAGTAGCGTGCGAAATCTGGGGAACTCCCTGCCTCATGAAAAGTAGTGTGCGAAATCTGACAAAGTAGCGTGCGAAATATGGGGAACTCCCTGCCTCGTGAAAAGTAGCGTGCGAAATCTGACGAAGTATCGTGCGAAATCTGGGGAACTCCCTGCCTCGTGAAAAGCAGCGTGCGAAATATGGGGAACTCCCTGCCTCATGAAAAGTAGCGTGCGAAATCTGACAAAGTAGCGTGCGAAATATGGGGAACTCCCTGCCTCATGAAAAGTAGCGTGCGAAATCTGGGGAACTCCCTGCCTCATGAAAAGTAGCGTGCGAAATCTGCCGTAGTAGCGTGCGAAATCCGGGGAACTCCCTGCATAAGTACAATGTGAAATCTGGGGAACTTCCTGCCTCGTGAAAAGTAGCGTGCGAAATCTGGGGAACTCCCTGCCTCGTGAAAAGTAGCGTGCGAAATCTGACGAAGTAGCGTGCGAAATCCGGGGAACTCCCTGCCTCGTGAAAAGTAGCGTGCGAAATCTGACGAAGTATCGTGCAAAATCTGGGGAACTCCCTGCCTCGTGAAAAGTAGCGTGCGAAATATGGGGAACTCCCTGCCTCATGAAAAGTAGCGTGCGTAATATGGGGAACTCCCTGTCTCATGAAAAGTAGCGTGCGAAATCTGACTAAGTAGCGTGCGAAATCCGGGGAACTCCCTGCATGGTGAAATGCAGCAGGCAGAGTCTGGGGAACTCCCTGCCTCATGAAAAGTAGCGTGCGAAATCTGACGAAGCAGCGTGCGAAATATGAGGAACTCCCGGAATTGTGAAATGTAGCGTGCGAAATCTGCCGCAGTAGCGTGCGAAATCTGGGGAACTCCTTGCCTCGTGAAAAGTAGCCTGCGAAATCTGGGGAACTCCCTGCCTCGTGAAAAGTAGCCTGCGAAATCTGGGGAACTCCCTGCCTCGTGAAAAGCAGTGTGCGAAACCTGCCGCAGTAGCGTGCGAAATCTGGGGAACTCCTTGCCTCGTGAAAAGTAGCCTGCGAAATCTGGGGAACTCCCTGCCTCGTGAAAAGTAGCCTGCGAAATCTGGGGAACTCCCTGCCTCGTGAAAAGCAGTGTGCGAAACCTGCCGCAGTAGCGTGCGAAATCTGGGGAACTCCTTGCCTCGTGAAAAGTAGCGTGCCAAACCCACCTTCCTTGACGTCCGGGAACGTGGGTGCGAATCCGTCGGCCGAGCCTTCTTCCTCGAACAAGGGGGTCCTGCGCACCCTCTCCTGGAAAACGTAGCACGGGGCGTTGTCAGCGCACGGGTGCGAGATGGGGGTCCGAAATGTGGGAATGTGCAACATTGGTGTCCGAAATGGGGGAGGATGTGCAACATGGGTGTCAGAAGTGTGCGAACGTGCAACACTGGTGTCAGAAGTGGGGTTGCCAGGTTTCCATGGGGCGTATTTGACCCCCAAGTAACACCCTATGGGTGTCACAAGTGGGGCGTATTTCACCCCCAAATCACGCTATGGGTCACCCATCCCCAGAGACCAGTCTGCGTTCACAAGTGACGTCAGATGCAGGGTGCAATGGGTCACTTACCTGGGGCGCATCTTCGGCCTTGGGCGGGACGCACTCCCCTGTGCAAAGAGAGAAGGGGTGTGAACCCGGGTTCGGAGGGGGCATTTTCACGTTTGGGGGGCGGGAAAGCGGGTCAGACTAGATGACCCCTTTTGCACCCGGAAAAACCCTAATTCCCACATCTATAGGCGAAGTGTCAGAAACGTGCGACATCGGTGTCAGAAGCGTGCAACACCGGGGTCAGAAGTGCTCAGCAAAGTGTGTAACATGGGTGTCAGAGGTGCGTGACATCGGTGTCAGAAGCGTGCAACATCGGTGTCAGAAGCGTGCAACACCGGGGTCAGAAGTGCTCAGCAAAGTGTGTAACATGGGTGTCAGAGGTGCGTGACATCGGGGTCAGAAGCGTGCAACATCGGTGTCAGAAGTGTGCAACACCGGGGTCAGAAGTGCTCAGCAAAGTGTGTAACATGGGTGTCAGAGGTGCGTGACATCGGTGTCAGAAGTGTGCAACATGGGTGTCAGAGGTGTGCAACATTGGTGTCTGAAACGTGGGGATGTGCAACATTGGTGTCAGAGGTAGGCAGGAATTTGAACCCGCAAAGTGTGCAACATTGGTGTCAGAAGGGTGCGACATTGGTGTCAGAAGGGTGCGAAATCGGTGTCAGAAGGGTGCGAAATCGGTGTTAGAAGTGTGCAACACTGGTGTCCGAAACGTGGGAATGTGCAACATTGGTGTCAGAAGTGGGGGAATGTGCAACATTGGTGTCAGAAACTTGGGAATGTGCAACAGAAGTGCGCGACATCAGTGTCAGAAGTGCGCGACATCGGTGTCAGAAGCGTGCAACAGCTGTGTCAGAAGGGTGCAACATTGGTGTCAAAAACGTGCAACATTGGTGTCAGAAACGTTCGAATGTGCAACATCGGTGTCAAGCGCACAACATTGGTGTGAGAAGTGCGCCACAACAGTGTCAGAAGTGTGTGACATTGGTGTCAGAAATGTGGGTAGTGCGACACTGGTGTCCTAAGTGTGAGAATGTGCAACATTGGTGTCAGAAATGTGGGTAGTGCGACACTGGTGTCCTAAGTGTGAGAAGGTGCAACATTGGTGTCAGAAATGTGGGTAGTGCAACACTGGTGTCCTAAGTGTGAGAAGGTGCAACATTGGTGTCAGAAGAGCGCCACATTGGTGTCAGAAGTATGCAACATTGGTGTCCAACACGTGGGAACATGTGACATTGGTGTCACAAACGTGGGAATGTGCAACACTGGTGTCCGAAATGTGCGAATGTGCAACACTGGTGTCAGAAATATTTGAAGGTGCAACATTGGCGTCAGAAACTTGGGAGCGTGCAACAGAAGTGCGCGACATCGGTGTCAGAAGCGTGCAACACCTGTGTCAGAAGCGTGCAACACTGGTGTCAGAAGTGGGGGATCGTGCAACATTGGTGTCCGAAACGTTCGAATGTGCAACGTTGGTGTCAGAAATTTGGGAACGCGCAACAGAAGTGTGCGACATCGGTGTCCGAAGTGTGCAAATCTGTGAAATTCGAACCCGCCACCTCCCCGCCCCGCAACTCACCCTGGTTGCTCAGGACAAAGATGGCCTCCTCTGGGATCCCCAGTGCAAGGGCCCGCCGCCGGAAGTCCTCCACCAGGTCCTCTCTCAGGGCTGGGGTCCGTCCTGCAACGGGAGACACGGGTTCGAGTCCTTACAAGATTTGCACGCATTTGCACGGAATCTCCCACAATTCAGCTAGATTTCACGCTGCGGGGAGCTCCCTCACCTTTGCACAGAATGAGCTAGATTTCACGCTGCGGGGAGCTTCCTCGAATTTGCACGGAATCTCCCGCACTTGTGCTAGACTTCACGCTGCGGGGAGCTTGCACGCATTTGCATGGAATCTCCCGCACTTGTGCTAGATTTCACGCTGCGGAGAGCTTGCACGGATTTGCACGGAATCTCCCACAATTCAGCTAGATTTCACGCTGCGGGGAGCTTGCATGTATTTGCACGGAATGAGCTAGATTTCACGCTGCGGGAGCTTGCATGTATTTGCACGGGATCTCCCACAATTCAGCTAGATTTCACGATGCGGGGAGCTTCCTCGCATTTGCACGGAATGAGCTAGATTTCACGCTGCAGGGAGCTTGCAGGCATTTGCACGGAATCTCCCACAATTCAGCTACATTTCACGCTGCGGGAAGCTCCCTCGCATTTGC
>NW_028293329.1:30000-38340 GCF_964106645.2 Podarcis pityusensis
CTGATCTATTATCATATATCATTAATCCTTATTAATCCTTATTAATCCTTATTATTATCATTATTAGCCGGCTGATTATTATCATTATTATCATTATTTTTATTATTATTAGAGGCTGATGCAAATGAAATCCGATCTATTCTCATATATCATTAATCCTTATTAATCCTTATTAATCCTTATTATTATCAATATTAGCCGGCTTATTATTATTATCAATATTATCATTATTCTTATTATTATTAGAGGCTGATGCAAATAAAATGCGATCCATTATCATACATCATTAATCCTTATTAATCCTTATTAATCCTTATTATTATCAATATTAGCCGGCTTATTATTATTATCATTATTGTCATTATTTTTATTATTATTAGAGGCTGATGCAAATAAAATCCGATCTATTATCATATATCATTAATCCTTATTAATCCTTATTAATCCTTATTATTATCATTATTTTCATTATTTTTATTATTATTAGAGGCTGATGCAAATAAAATCCGATCTATTCTCATATATCATTAATATTAATCCTGATTAATCCTTATATTAATAATACATTAATTATATTAATCCTAATAATAATAATAATATATTTATATATTTATAAAAATATATTTATAAAATCTGATCTATTATCATATATTAATTCTTACTAATCATTCATCCTTCTTAATGGTTATTAATCATAATTATTATTAATTATTATCACCCTCTCCACTTCCACAGCTTCCTGTCCTTCTATCCGTCCGAAACTCGAACCCAGAACCAGGGCGGAAAAAGCGAAAAGAATAAATTTCTCCATTTTCCCCCAGAAAGAGAGAAAAAGAGACGTCCGATTCGGGTGGAAAAATGCCGATTTTGGAGTCCGGGAAGAGAGGACTTTGGCCCTGGCTCGGCCCTCCGTTAATGAGCAACCTTCGTTATCGGCCGGGGTCATTAATTAACCGATAATCGATAGCAGGGGGAATGAAGGAAAGGGAAAAAAATTGGGTTTCTGGCTGGTTTTGGGGACTATAATTCCCATTATTACTTTTCCATGATGATGATTATTATCATTTGACATTAGTAGTATTAGTATTAGCCGTTAGTATTATTATTATTATTATTATTATTATTATCATTATTATTGTGTTTTGTGGCCAGATGGGTATAAATATATTATTATTATTATTATTCATGGGAGTACTTTTCCATGATTAATATTATTATTTTTCCCCATATCCCATTAGTATTGTTCGTATTATTAGTATTATTAGTAATATTATTAGTATTATTATTAGTGTTATTATTAGTATTAGTATTAGGCCCAGTGGTCAGGGATGATGGGAATTGTAGTTTTCCTATTCAAAGCTTCCTTCATTCATTTTTCTGCTGGGAAAAGCCAGTTCTTTTCCTATTAAAATCGGATTAAATTCAATTTATTTCCCGCTTTTTATAGGAAAAGTCGGTCCGTTTTTAAGGCCGTTTTCTGCCCAATTTGGTCTTAAATGACCTTTAAATTTCTATTATTTCCAAACGCAGCTGCATCTGTTTGCCGACCGTCAATCATTGGCCGGCGGCTGTCAATCATTGACGGGAACAAACAGAGATTTGGGGGAAAACTTGCAAAATACACCAAAACCGGAGCAAAGGTTGCAAAACGGCCCAAAGTCACCCCAGGCTTGCAAAATAAAATAAAATAAAATAAAATAAAATAAAATAAAATAAAATAAAATAAAATAAAATAAAATAAAATAAAATAAAAAATAAAATAAAATAAAATAAAATAAAATAAAATAAGTTTTGGGAAGGCTTTGAAATCCCCAGCTTTGAGATCCTCCATTATTATTAATATTATTAATATTATTATTATTAGCTGCCGGAGAGCCACGATTTAGTCATTTTGAAAAAAGACTGCCTGGGATTTTAATAGATATTATTATTATTATTATTATTATTATTATTATTAGATGACCGGAGAGCCACGATTTAGTCATTTTGAAAAAAGACTGCCTGGGATTTTAATAGATATTATTATTATTATTATTATTACGGCATTTGTTGGCTCTAGAGCACAATTTACTCATTTAAAATTTGCTATTATTATTATTATTATTACGGTATTTTTTGGCTCTAGAGCACAATTTAATCATTTAAAATTTTCTATTATTATTATTATTATTATTACGGCATTTGTTGGCTCTAGAGCACAATTTACTCATTTAAAATTTTCTATTATTATTATTATTATTATTATTATTATTATTATGGTATTTGTTGGCTCTAGAGCACAATTTACTCATTTAAAATTTTCTATTATTATTATTATTATTATTATTATTACGGTATTTTTTGGCTCTAGAGCAAATTTAATCATTTAAAATTTTCTATTATTATTATTATTATTATTATTATGGTATTTGTTGGCTCTAGAGCACAATTTAATCATTTAAAATTTTCTATTATTATTATTATTATTATTATTATTATTATTATTATTATTATTGTATTTGTTGGCTCTAGAGCACAATTTACTCATTTAAAATTTTCTATTATTATTATTATTATTATTATTACGGTATTTTTTGGCTCTAGAGCACAATTTACTCATTTAAAATTTTCTATTATTATTATTATTATTATTATTATTATTACGGTATTTTTTGGCTCTAGAGCACAATTTAATCATTTGAAATTTTCTGTTATTATTATTATTATTATTATTATGGTATTTGTTGGCTCTGGAGCACAATTTACTCATTTAAAATTTTCTATTATTATTATTATTATTATTATTATTATTATTATTACGGTATTTTTTGGCTCTAGAGCACAATTTAATCATTTAAAATTTTCTATTATTATTATTATTATTATTATTATTATTATTATGGTATTTGTTGGCTCTAGAGCACAATTTACTCATTTAAAATTTTCTATTATTATTATTATTATTATTATTATTATTATTATTATTATTATTATTATTATTAAGAAATGGTTGCCAAGCTCAAAAACTAGTTTTTTTGAATCAATATGCCTGCAATGGCTTCCTGGCGCCACCAGAGGGCACTTCCGGTTTTTGAAGGCACTTCCGGTTTCCGAACCGGAAGGAACCTTCCGCCACTTCCGCTTCCTCTTCTCGTTGGTAGGCCATTGGAGGAGCTTGGAGGATGGTAAGGGAATCCGTTATTAAGAAAAGTATTACTATTATTAACATGATTAAAGCCCTAGTATTATTGTGATTAAAACTCTTATAATTATTATTATTAAAAACTAGTATTATTATTAAAACTCTAGTACTATCATCATCCAAACTCTGTATTATTACTATTAAAACTATTATAATTATTATTAAAACTAGTATTATTATTATTATTAAAACTCTACTATTATTATTATCCTCAAAACTGTGTATTATTATTATTAAAACTATTATTATTATTATTATTATTATTATTATTATAACTATTGTAATTTTTATTATTTTTAAAACTATTTTTTATTATCAAAACTAGTATTAATATTAAAACTCATTATTATTATTATTAAAACTAGTATTATTATTAATATTAAAACTCTCTTATTAAAACTAGTATTATTAATATTAAAACTCATTATTATTATTATTAAAACTAGTATTATTATTAATATTAAAACTCTTATTAAAACTAGTATTATTAATATTAAAACTCATTAGTATTATTATTAAAACTAGTATTATTATTAATATTAAAACTCTATTATTAAAACTAGTATTATTAATATTAAAACTCATTATTATTATTATTAAAACTAGTATTAAAACTCTATTATTAAAACTAGTATTATTAATATTAAAACTCATTATTATTATTATTATTAAAACTAGTATTATTATTAATATTAAAACTCTATTATTAAAACTAGTATTATTAATATTAAAACTCATTATTATTATTATTATTAAAACTAGTATTAAAACTCTATTATTAAAACTAGTATTATTAATATTAAAACTCATTATTATTATTATTATTAAAACTAGTATTAAAACTCTATTATTAAAACTAGTATTATTAATATTAAAACTCATTATTATTATTATTAAAACTAGTATTATTATTAATATTAAAACTCTATTATTAAAACTAGTATTATTAATATTAAAACTCATTATTATTATTATTATTAAAACTAGTATTAAAACAATTATTAAAACTACTATTATTAATATTAAAACTCATTATTATTATTATTAAAACTAGTATTATTATTATTATTAAAACTCTATTATTAAAACTAGTATTAATATTAAAACTCATTATTATTATTATTATTATTAAAACTATTATTAAAACTAGTATTATTATTATTAAACTCATTATTATTATTAAAACTATTTTTTTATTATTGTTAAAACTCTAGTATTATTATTATTATTATTATTATTATTAAAACTCTATTATTATTAAAACTTTATTATTATTATTATTATTATTATTATTATTATTATTATTCTCTCTTTTCTCCCCAACCTGCCAGTCTTCCCACAAGACCTTCCAGATCAAGCGATTCCTGGCCAAAAAACAGAAGCAGAACCGGCCGATCCCGCAATGGATCCGCATGAAAACTGGAAATAAAATCAGGTCCGCCTGGCTATTAATAGGATTAATAGGAGAATGGGAAGATTGATTGGATGAATTAATTGAAGACGAAGAGGGATTAATTATCCCCCCGAAATGGATTTTCGAATTTTGAATTGATTGTTGGTTTTAGGCTGTTGCATTAATTCAGTGTTTTAAATCTGAAATGAAATAGAAATGAAATGATTATTTTGATGTTATTTTATTATTTAATTGTTATTATTATCGTTACTTATTATATTTATTATTATTATTTTATTATATTTTATTTTTATTATTACTAATTTAATTCCTTATTTTTTTATATTTTTATTTTTATTACTTATTATATTTATTATTATTATTTTATTATATTTTATTTTTATTATTACTAATTTAATTCCATTTTTATTTTTATTTTTATTTTTATTTTTATTACTTATTATATTTATTATTATTATTGTATTGTATTTTATTTTTATTATCTAATTTAATTCCTTTTTTATTTTTTTATTTTTTTATTTTTATTATTACTTATTATATTTATTAGTATTATTTTATTATATTTTATTTTTATTATTACTAATTTAATTCCTTTTTTTATTTTATATTTTTATTTTTATTTTTATTACTTATTATATTTATTAGTATTATTTTATTATATTTTATTTTTATTATTACTAATTTGATTCCTTTTTTTATTTTATATTTTTATTTTTATTTTTATTACTTATTATATTTATTTTTATTATTTTATTATATTTAATTTTTATTATTACTAATTTAATTCCTTTTTATATTTTTTATTTATTTATTTATTTATTAATTATTATTATTATTATTATTATTATTATTATTTTCCTTCCAGGTACAACTCCAAAAGGAGACACTGGAGGAGGACCAAGCTGGGCCTGTAAAGAGAAGCAGCTCCAAGATTATCTTGTAGAAACATTTGTTAATTACCAAGATTAACGAGTTAAAAACCGAATTTTGGAATGCATCTTTGTCTATGAACAATTATTATTATGATTATTATGATGGTCTAAGTTTAGTCTATGTCTCTTATTATTATTATTCTGACCATTATCGTCGTTCCAGGATAGACCCTGGCCCCGCCTTCCCTGTCAATCATTCATTGAACCCGCCTTCCCTGTCAATCATTCACCGGACCCTGGCTCCTCCTCCCCTGTCAATCATTCAGTGGGTGGGACTACACAACCCTGGCCCCGCCTTCCCTGTCAATCATTCTGGGATTCAGCTAGACCCGCCTTCCCTGTCAATCATTCAGTGGGTGGGACTAGCTGACCCTAGCTCTGCCTTCCCTGTCAATCATTCAGTGGACCCTGGCCCCGCCTTCCCTGTCAATCATTCAGTGGGTGGGACTAGAGGACCCTAGCTCCGCCTTCCCTGTCAATCATTCAGTGGACCCTGGTCCCGCCTTCCCTGTCAATCATTCAGTGGGTGGGACTAGAGGACCCTAGCTCTGCCTTCCCTGTCAATCATTCAGCGGACCCTGGTCCCGCCTTCCCTGTCAATCATTCAGTGGGTGGGACTAGAGGACCCTAGCTCCGCCTTCCCTGTCAATCATTCAGCGGACCCTGGTCCCACCTTCCCTGTCAATCATTCAGTGGGTGGGACTAGCTGACCCTGGCCCCGCCTTCCTTGTCAATCATTCAGTGGGTGGGACTAGAGGACCCTAGCTCCGCCTTCCCTGTCAATCATTCAGCGGACCCTAGCCCCGCCTTCCCTGTCAATCATTCAGTGGGTGGGACTAGAGGACCCTAGCTCCGCCTTCCCTGTCAATCATTCAGTGGGTGGGACTAGAGGACCCTAGCTCCGCCTTCCCTGTCAATCATTCAGTGGGTGGGACAAGCAGACCCTGGCTCCGCCTACCCTGTCAATCATTCAGTGGGTGGGACTAGAGGACCCTGGCTCCGCCTTCCCTGTCAATCATTCAGTGGGTGGGACAAGCAGACCCTGGCTCCGCCTTCCCTGTCAATCATTCAGTGGGTGGGACTAGCTGACCCTGGCCCCGCCTTCCCTGTCAATCATTCAGTGGGTGGGACTAGCTGACCCTGGCCCCGCCTTCCCTGTCAATCATTCAGTGGGTGGGACTAGCTGCCCCTGGCCCCGCCTTCCCTGTCAATCATTCAGTGGGTGGGACTAGAGGACCCTAGCTCCGCCTTCCCTGTCAATCATTCAGCGGACCCTAGCCCCACCTTCCCTGTCAATCATTCAGTGGGTGGGACTAGAGGACCCTAGCTCCGCCTTCCCTGTCAATCATTCAGCGGACCCTGGCCCCGCCTTCCCTGTCAATCATTCAGCGGGTGGGACTATCTCACCCTGGCCCCGCCTTCCCTGTCAATCATTCAGCGGACCCTGGCCCCGCCTCCCCTGTCAATCATTCCCCCCTCAACCAGCCTGGAACTCCCAGAGGGAAGCCTGTGATGTCACAAGCGCCTCTGTGACCTCACAGGGCAGCCCGTGGGCGGGGCTCCCTGGCCCCGCCCCCTTGGGGACGCCCCTCACTCCGCCGCCATGCGGTTCGCCAGGAGGAGGGACGTCCGGGAGCAGATTGATGGCCTTCAGGCCATCATCCACTTGCAAGGTTATTAATCTTATTATTATTATTAATTAATATTATTAATATTAATTATTATTATTATTATTATTATTATTATTATTATTATTATTATTATCATCATGGGCATCGCAGGGAGAAATCTAGCTCCTCAGGGTCGAGAAAGCTGATATATAAATTATTATAAATTCTTATACATAGAGAAAGCTTATATATAAATTATTATTAAATTATTATAAATTATTATACGGTCATTTAATTATAAGTATCGGAGAAAGGGGGGACGGCGATCATTATTATAATCATAATTTTATAATATAGTATATATGGAATAGAATAGATCGTTATAATTTATTATAAATGATTATACTGTCATTTAATGATAAGTATTGGAGAAAGGGGGGACGGCGATCATTATTATAATCATAATTTTATAATATATATAGAATAGAATAGATAGTTATCATTTATTATAAATTATTATCCTGTCATTGAATGATAGGAATTGGAGAAAGGATGATAATTATTATAATCATAATTTTATAATATATATAGAATAGAATAGATAGTTATAATTTATTAGAAATGATTATCCTGTCATTTAATGATAGGAATTGGAGAAAGGATGATAATTATTATTATAATCATAATTTTATAATATAGTATATATAGAATAGAATATATAATTTATTATAAATTATTATCCTGTCATTGAATGATAGGAATTGGAGAAAGGATGATAATTATTATAATCATAATTTTATAATATAGTATATATGGAATAGAATAGATCGTTATAATTTATTATAAATTATTATCCTGTCATTTAATGATAGGAATTGGAGAAAGGATGATAATTATTATAATCATAATTTTATAGTATAGTATATATAGAATAGAATATATAAATTATTATAAATTATTATCCTGTCATTGAATGATAGGAATTGGAGAAAGGATGATAATTATTATAATAATCATAATTTTATAATATAGTATATATAGAATAGAATATATAATTTATTATAAATTATTATCCTGTCATTGAATGATAGGAATTGGAGAAAGGATGATAATTATTATAATCATAATTTTATAATATATATAGAATAGAATATATAGTTATAATTTATTATAAATTATTATCCTGTCATTTAATGATAGGAA
>NW_028293328.1:0-30638 GCF_964106645.2 Podarcis pityusensis
AGAATTTGGACCAAGAATGATAGAATCTCGACCTAGAATTACGGAATCTCGACCGGGAATTATAGAACCTCAACTGAGAACTCTAGAATCTCAACTGAGAAAGAGATTCCTGCACTGTGGTGGGTCAGACTAGATGACCCATGGATCCCTTCCAGCTCAAGGACTCTCTAATTCTCCGTCCAGATCCCATAATTTGAGAATCAAGATCCCATAATAGATCCCAGTCGAGATTCTCCAATTCTCGCTCGATTTCTGCATTCTGGTGGGTCAGTCTAGATGACCCATGGATCCCTTCCAGCTCAAGGACTCTCTAATTCTCTGTCCAGATCCCATAATAGATCCCAGTCGAGATCCCATAATAGATCCGTCGAGATTCTCCCATTCTCGCTCCAGATCTCTGCCTTCTGGTGGGTCAGACTAGAGGACCCAGGGATCCCTTCCAGCTCAACCACCCTGGATCTCTCCGTCCAGATCCCATATTAGATCCCAGTTGAGATCCAATAATCAAGGTGCCATAATAGATCCCAGTCGAGACCCCATAATCAAGGTGCCATAATAGATCCCAGTCGAGATCCTCAAATTCTCGCTCGAGATTCCGGCATTCTGGTGGGTCAGACTAGATGACCCATGGATCCCTTCCAGCTCAAAGACTCTATAATTCCCTGTCCAGATCCCATAATTTGAGAATCAAGATCCCATAATAGATCCCAGGCAAGATCCCATAATAGACCCCAGTCAAGATCCCATAAGCAAGATCCCATAATAGATCCCAGTCAAGATTCTTGAATTCTCGCTCCCGATTCCGGCACTCTGGTGGGTCAGACTAGATGACCCCTGGGACCCCTCACCTGCAGGTTGGTGGGATCCTTGTAGCTCTCGTCCGAGGCCACCTGGAGCTTCTCCTGGATCCACTTCTCCAACTCGTCGGCGTCGCGCTGGAAGAACTGGAAGCGGTAGGAGTCCTCCAACTTCTGGCGGCGAAGGGTGGAGAGCTCCTTGAAGCGGTGGTAGCGGTCCAAGACCTGCTGGCGCCGCTCTTGGATGTCCTCCGCCGTCTCCAGGACCTTCACCCCGGAGAGATCCATGGTCTGGAAGTGAAAGAGGGTCTGGGGTCAAAAGATGGAGGTCCTACCATAGATTTCTCCATCAAAAGATGGAGGTCCTACCATCAATTTCAAAGAGGTTCTCCATCAAAATCTGGAGGTCCTACCATAGATTTCTCCATCAAAATCTGGAGGTCCTACCATCAATTTCAAAGAGGTTCTCCATCAAAATCTGGAGGTCCTACCATAGATTTCTCCATCAAAATCTGGAGGTCCTACCATCCATTTCTCCATCAAAATATGGAGGTCCTGCCATCGATTGGCTCTCTTTTTCTCTTACTTCCTCCTGTTTCCCCTCACTTCCTTTCATTTGCCCTCTCACTTCCTCTCATTTGCCCTCTTTTCCTCTCACTTCCTTTCATTTGCCCTCTCACTTCCTCTCATTTTCCCTCACTTCCTTTCATTTGCCATCTCACTTCCTCTCGTTTCCTTTCATTTGCCCTCTCACCTCCTCTCATTTGCCCTCTTTTCCTCTCACTTCCGTTCATTTGCCCTCCCACTTCCTCTCATTTCCCCTCACTTCCTTTCATTTGCCCTTCCACTTCCTTTCATTTGCCCTCTCACTTCCTCTCATTTCCCCTCACTTCCTTTCATTTGCCCTCTCACTTCCTTTCATTTGTTCTCTCTTTCCCCCTCATTTCCTCTTATTTGCCCTTTCATGTCCTTTCATTTGCCTTCTCCTTTGCCCTCTCACTTCCTCTCATTTCCCCTCACTTCCTTTCATTTGCCCTCTCACTTCCTCTCGTTTCCTTTCATTTGCCCTCCCACTTCCTCTCATTTGCCCTCTTTTCCTCTCACTTCCTCTCGTTTCCTTTCATTTGCCCTCTCACTTCCTCATTTGCCCTCTTTTCCTCTCACTTCCTCTCATTTACCCTCTTTTCCCCTCTTTTCCCCTCACTTCCTTTCATTTGCCCTCTCACTTCCTTTCATTTGTTCTCTCTTTCCCCCTCATTTCCTCTTATTTGCCCTCTCACTTCCTTTCATTTCCCCTCATTTCCTCTTATTTGCCCTTTCATGTCCTTTCATTTGCCTTCTCCTTTGCCCTCTCACTTCCTCTCATTTCCCCTCACTTCCTTTCATTTGCCCTTCCACTTCCTTTCATTTGCCCTCTCCCTCTCATTTCCCCTCACTTCCTTTCATTTGCCCTCATTTCCTCTTATTTGCCCTTTCGTGTCCTTTCATTTGCCTTCTCCTTTGCCCTCTCGTTTCCTCCCGTTTCCCCTCACTTCCTCTTGTTTCCCCTCACTTCCTTTCGTTTGTCCTCTTTTCCTCTTATTTGCCCTCTCACTTCCTCTCATTTGCCCTCTTTTCCTCTCACTTCCTCTTGTTTCCTTTCATTTGCCCTCTCACTTCCTCTCATTTCCCCTCACTTCCTTTCATTTGCCCTCTCACTTCCTCTCGTTTCCTTTCATTTGCCCTTTCACTTCCTCTCATTTGCCCTCTTTTCCTCTTACTTCCTCTCGTTTCCTTTCATTTGCCCTCTCACTTCCTCTCATTTCCCCTCACTTCCTTTCATTTGCCCTCTCACTTCCTCTCATTTGCCCTCTTTTCCTCTCACTTCCTCTCATTTCCTTTCATTTGCCCTCCCACTTCCTCTCATTTCCCCTCACTTCCTTTCATTTGCCCTCTCACTTCCTCTCATTTTCCCTCACTTCCTTTCATTTGCCCTCTCACTTCCTTTCATTTGTTCTCTCTTCCTCTCCAGGACCTTCACGCCGGAGAGGTCCATGGTCTGGAAGGCCAAAGAGGGTCTGGGGTCAAAAGATGGAGGTCCTACCATGGATTTCTCCATCAAAATCTGGAGCTCCTACCATCCATTTCTCCATCAAAATACGGAGGTCCTACCATCGATTGGCCCTCTTTTCCTCTCTTTTCCTCCCGTTTCCCCTTACTTCCTTTCATTTGCCCTCTCACTTCCTCTCATTTGCCCTCTTTTCCTCTCACTTCCTCTCGCTTCCTTTCATTTGCCCTCTCACTTCCTCCCGCTTCCTTTCATTTACCCTCGCACTTCCTCTCGCTTCCTTTCATTTGCCCTCTCACTTCCTCTCGTTTCCTTTCATTTGCCCTCTCACTTCCTCTCATTTGTTCTCTCTTTCCCCCTCATTTCCTCTTATTTGCCCTCTCACGTCCTTTCATTTGCCCTCTCACTTCCTCTCATTTGCCCTCTTTTCCTCTCACTTCCTCTCGCTTCCTTTCATTTGCCCTCTCATTTCCTCTCACTTCCTTTCATTTGCCCTCTCACTTCTTCTCGCTTCCTTTCATTTGCCCTCTCACTTCCTCTTGCTTCCTTTCATTTGCCCTCTCACTTCCTCTCATTTGTTCTCTCTTTCCCCCTCATTTCCTCTTATTTGCCCTCTCATTTCCTTTCATTTGCCCTCTCACTTCCTCTCATTTGCCCTCTTTTCCTCTCGCTTCCTTTCATTTGCCCTCTCACTTCCTCTTGCTTCCTTTCATTTGCCCTCTCACTTCCTCTCGTTTCCTTTCATTTGCCCTCTCACTTCCTCTCATTTGTTCTCTCTTTCCCCCTCATTTCCTCTTATTTGCCCTCTCACGTCCTTTCATTTGCCCTCTCACTTCCTCCCATTTGCCCTCTTTTCTCTCACTTCCTCTCACTTCCTTTCATTTGCCCTCTCACTTCCTCTCGCTTTCTTTCATTTGCCCTCTCACTTCCTCTCGCTTCCTTTCATTTGCCCTCTCACTTCCTCTCGTTTCCTTTCATTTGCCCTCTCACTTCCTCTCATTTGTTCTCTCTTTCCCCCTCATTTCCTCTTATTTGCCCTCTCACTTCCTTTCATTTGCCCTCTCACTTCCTCTCATTTGCCCTCTCACTTCCTCTCGCTTCCTTTCATTTGCCCTCTCACTTCCTTTCATTTGCCCTCTCACTTCCTCTCATTTGCCCTCTTTTCCTCTCGCTTCCTTTCATTTGCCCTCTCACTTCCTGTCGCTTCCATTCATTTGCCCTCTCACTTCCTCTCGTTTCCTTTCATTTGCCCTCTCACTTCCTCTCATTTGTTCTCTCTTCCCCCTCATTTCCTCTTATTTGCCCTCTCACGTCCTTTCATTTGCCCTCTCACTTCCTCCCATTTGCCCTCTTTTCCTCTCACTTCCTCTCACTTCCTTTCATTTGCCCTCTCACTTCCTCTCGCTTCCTTTCATTTGCCCTCTCACTTCCTCTCGTTTCCTTTCATTTGCCCTCTCACTTCCTCTCATTTGTTCTCTCTTTCCCCCTCATTTCCTCTTATTTGCCCTCTCACGTCCTTTCATTTGCCATCTCGCTTCCTCCCGTTTCCCCTCACTTCCTCTCCAGAACCTTCCCCCCCGGAGCGGTCCATGGTCTGGAAGTCAAAGAGGTTCTCAAAATATGGAGGTTCTACCATGGATTTCCAAGAGGTTCTCCATCAAAATACGGAGGTCCTGCCATCGATTGGCCCTCTTTTCCTCTCTTTTCCTCTCACTTCCTCCCGTTTCCCCTCACTTCCTTTCATTTGCCCGAGAGGAAGTGAGAGGGCAAATGAAAGGAAGCGAGAGGAAGTGAGAGGGCAAATGAAAGGAAGCGAGAGGAAGTGAGAGGAAAAGAGGGCAAATGAGAGGAAGCGAGAGGGCAAACGAAAGGACGTGAGAGGGCAAATAAGAGGAAATGAGGGGGAAAGAGAGAACAAATGAGAGGAAGTGAGAGGGCAAATGAAAGGAAACGAGAGGAAGTGAGAGGGCAAATGAAAGGAAGCAAGAGGAAGTGAGAGGGCAAATGAAAGGAAGCGAGAGGAAGTGAGAGGAAAAGAGGGCAAATGAGAGGAAGTGAGAGGGCAAATGAAAGGAAGTGAGAGGGCAAATAAGAGGAAATGAGGGGGAAAGAGAGAACAAATGAGAGGAAGTGAGAGGGCAAATGAAAGGAAACGAGAGGAAGTGAGAGGGCAAATGAAAGGAAGCGAGAGGAAGTGAGAGGGCAAATGAAAGGAAGCGAGAGGAAGTGAGAGGAAAAGAGGGCAAATGAGAGGAAGTGAGAGGGCAAATGAAAGGAAGTGAGAGGGCAAATAAGAGGAAATGAGGGGGAAAGAGAGAACAAATGAGAGGAAGTGAGAGGGCAAATGAAAGGAAACGAGAGGAAGTGAGAGGGCAAATGAAAGGAAGCGAGAGGAAGTGAGAGGGCAAATGAAAGGAAGCGAGAGGAAGTGAGAGGAAAAGAGGGCAAATGAGAGGAAGTGAGATGGCAAACGAAAGGACGTGAGAGGGCAAATAAGAGGAAATGAGGGGGAAAGAGAGAACAAATGAGAGGAAGTGAGAGGGCAAATGAAAGGAAACGAGAGGAAGTGAGAGGGCAAATGAAAGGAAGTGAGAGGAAGTGAGAGGGCAAATGAAAGGAAGTGAGAGGAAGTGAGAGGAAAAGAGGGCAAATGAGAGGAAGTGAGAGGGCAAATGAAAGGAAGTGAGAAGGCAAATAAGAGGAAATGAGGGGGAAAGAGAGAACAAATGAGAGGAAGTGAGAGGGCAAAGAAGAGGAAATGAGCGGAAACAAGAGGGGAAACAAGAGGAAGTGAGAGGAAAAGAGAGAACTATATATTTTAAACCAGGATAAACTATATATTTTAAACCAGGATAAGATGCAAGCTGAAAATTATATATATTTTAAACCAGAATAAACTATATATTTTAAACCAGGATAAACTATATATTTTAAACCGGGATAAGACGCAAGCTGAGAACTATATATTTTAAACCAGAATAAACTATATATTTTAAACCAGAATAAACTATATATTTTAAACCAGGATAAAATGCAAGCTGAAAATTATATATATTTTAAACCAGGATAAACTATATATTTTAAACCGGGATAAGACGCAAGCTGAAAATTATATATATTTTAAACCAGGATAAAACACCAGCTGAAAATTATAAATATTTTAACTAGAAAAGAAGCTGAAAATAATATATATATATTTAAAAAACCAGAATCACATCCATTGGGAAAAGGAGATGATTTTTGAATCCACCAGTGGAAAACCAGGATTTTTCCAAAGAGAAAATGAGATCCCAGTGGCATTTTTTTTAAAAGCGGGAAGGGTTAACAGATCCCGGCTGCGAAAAAAGATTTCTGCCAATGCTATTTTTGACAGCGCGGCTGATCTGGGGAAAAAGGGCTGTTTATTTTGCGTTTTCTGGCTGCAGGGGAAAAAAAGGTTTGGGAAAGGGCAAATCCCCTGGAGAGATCCGTTGGGAAAGGGTGGATCCCTTGCAAAAATCCTTTGGGAAAGGGAGGATCCCTTGCAAAGCATTGGGAAAGGGCGGGTCCCTTGCAGAGATCCGTTGGGAAAGGGAGCATCCCTTGCAAAGCTTTGGGAAAGGGGCAGATTCCTTGCAAGAAAAAGCTTTGGGAGAGGAAAGATTCCCTGCAAAAATACTTTGGGAAAAAGCAGATCCCTTGCAAAGCTTGGGGAAGGGCCCGATCCCCTGCCCTGAGTAGATTCCTTGCAAGAATGCTTTGGCAAGGGGCAGATCCCTTGGGCAGATTCCTTGCAAGGGGCAGATTCCCTGCAAATCAGCTTTGGGAAAGGGCAGATTGCCTGCAAGGGGTGATTCCCTGCAAAAATGTGTTGGGATCCCCTTTGCCTGATCCCCTGCCCTGAGCAGATTCCCAGGAAAAATGCTTTGGGAAGGGCCTGATCCCCTACCCTGAGCAGATCCCCTGCCAAAAAGCTTTGGGAAGGGGCAGATCCCTTGCAAGGGGCAGATCCCCTGCAAAAATATTTTGGGAAGGGGCAGATTCCTTGCAAAAAAGCTTGGGGAAGGGCAGATTCCCTGAAAGGGGCAGATTTCCTGCCATGAGCAGATTCCCTGCAAAAAAGCTTTGGGAAAGGGCAGATTCCCTGCAAGGATCCTTTGCGAAGGGGCAGATTTCCTGCAAAAATACTGTGGGAAAGGGCAGATTCCCTGCAAAAAAGCTATAGGATTGTGTTGATTCCCTGCAGAAATCCTTTGGGAAAGGGCAGATTCCCAGCAAAGCTTTGGGAAGGGCCCGATCCCCTGCTATGAGCAGATTCCCTGGAAAAATCATTTGGAAGGGGGCAGATTCCTTGCAAAAAAGCTTGGGGAAGGGCAGATTCCCTGAAAGGGGCAGATTTCCTGCCATGAGCAGATTCCCTGCAAAAAAGCTTTGGGAAAGGGCAGATTCCCTGCAAGGATCCTTTGCGAAGGGGCAGATTTCCTGCAAAAATACTGTGGGAAAGGGCAGATTCCCTGCAAAAAAGCTATAGGATTGTGTTGATTCCCTGCAGAAATCCTTTGGGAAAGGGCAGATTCCCAGCAAAGCTTTGGGAAGGGCCCGATCCCCTGCTATGAGCAGATTCCCTGGAAAAATCATTTGGAAGGGGGCAGATTCCTTGCAAATACTTTGGGAAAAAGCAGATTCCTTGCAAAGCTTTGGGAAGGGCCCGATCCCCTGGCATGAGCAGATTCCTGCAAAAAAAAAAAAGCTTTGGGAAGGGGCAGATTCCTTGCCAGGGGCAGATTCCCTGCAAAAAATGATGTTGGGAAAGGGCAGATTCCCTACAAGGGTAGATTCCTTGCCAAGCTTTCGGAACGGGCAGATTCCTTGCCAAAAAAGCTTTGGGGAGGGGCAGATCCCCTAGAAGGGGCAGATTCCCTGCAAAAAGGCTTTGGGAAAGGGCAGATCCCCTGCAAGGGGTAGATTCCTTGCAAATAAAAGCTTTGGGAGGGGCCCGATCCCCTGCAATGAGGAGATTCCCTGCAAACAAGCTATAGGTTTGTGTTGATTCCCTGCAGAAGTCCTTTGTAAAAGGGCAGATTCCCTGCAAAAATCCTTTGGGAAAGGGCAGATTCCCTGGCATAAAAAGCTTTGGGGAAAAGCAGATTCCCTGCAAGGATCCTTTGGGAAAGGGCAGATTCCCTGAAAGGGGCAGATTCCTTGCCATGAGCAGATTCCCTGCCATGAGCAGATTCCCTGCAAAAATGCTTTGGGAAGGGCCTGATCCCCTGCCATGAGCAGATTCCCTGCAAAGATCCTTTGGGAAAGGGCAGATTCTCTACAAGGGGTAGATTCCTTGCAAAGCTTTCGAAAAGGGCAGATTCCTTGTGCAAAAAGCTTTGGGAAAAAGCAGATTCTTTGCAAAGCTTTGGGAAGGGGCAGATTCTGTGCAATGGGCTGATCCCCTGTCAAAAAGGCTTTGGGAAGGGCCTGATCCCCTGCCATGAGCAGATTTCCTGCAGAAAAGCTTGGGGGAAAAGGCAGATTCCTTGCCAAGCTTTGGGAAAGAGCAGATCCCCTGCAATGGGCGAATTCCCTCAAAAATGCTTTGGGAAGGGGCAGATTCCCTGCAAACAAGCTATAGGAATGTGTGGATTTCCTGCAAAAATCCTTTGGAAAAGGGCAGATTCCTTGCAAAGCTTTGGGAAATGACAGATTCTGTGTAATGGGAAGATTCCCTGCAAGGGGTAGCATCCCTAAAGGATTCTGGCAGGGAATCTGCCCCTTGCAGGGGATCAGGCCCTTCCCAAAAGCTTTATTGCCACAGCATGGCAGATTCCTTGCAATGGGCAGATTCCCTGCAAACAATGTGTTGGATCCCTGCAGAAATCCTTTGGCGAGGGGTAGATTCCCTGTCAAAAATGCTTTGGGAAAGGGCAGATTCCCTAGAAGGGGTAGATCCCTTGCAAAAAAAGCTCTGGGGAGGGGCAGATCCCCTGCAAGGGGTAGATTCCCTGCCAAAAAGGCTTTGGGAAAAAGCAGATTCTTTGCAAAGCTTTCGGAAAGGGACAGATTCTGTGCAATGGGCTGATTCCCTGCAAGGGGCAGATTCCCTGCCAAAAAGCTTTGGGAAGGGCCTGATCCCCGGCCATGAGCAGATCACCTGCAAAAAGGCTTTGGGAAAGGGCAGATCCCCTGCCAGAAACCTAGCTGTCCACTTTTCCCTTTTCTCGCGAGGAATCCTATTCAGAATAAGGGAATTTCCCTTTAAAAAAGGCAAACGTTGCCAATAAAGCTTTTGGGAAGGGCCTGATCCCCTGCAATCAGCAGATCCCCTGCCGAAATCCTTTGGGAAGGGGCCGATCCCCTGCCGAAAAAGCTTCGGGAGAAAGAAGATTCCTTGCAAAAAAATGCTTCGGGAAGGGCCCGACCCCTCCCCCCGCCACGAGCAGATCCCCTGCCGGAATCCTTCGGGAAAGGGCCCGAGTCTTTGCAATGGACAGATTCCTTGCAAAAAAACGCTTTGGGAAACGCCCGTTTCCTCCCACGGGCCGATTCCCTGCGGAAATCCATTGGGAAGGGGCAGATTCCCTGCAAAAATGCTTTGGGAAACGCCCTACCCCCCCTGCCACGAGCACATCCCCTGCCTAGATCCTTCGGGAAAGGGCCGGATCCCCTGCCCTGGCCTCGCCCAGCCGGAAGACAAAGGGAAGCCATTGTTGGGGGATGGGGAAAGATGAAGAGGAGGAGGATTAGCTCACCTTTTCCGGGCTTCCCGCTCGGGATCTGCTGGGGATCTGCTGGGGATCCGGTCGGGAAGGGGAGAAGAAAAGGCAAGGAGGTTGAAAAACAGGGGTTGAAATTCGTCGCAAGGGGGGAGATCTTCTGCGCAGGGGCGTCTGCGGCTCGGAGATAAGCAGCTGCTGCAGAGGCGATCCCGGGCGAAGGGCGGATCCCGGCTGAGCTGACGTCGCGGCGCGGGATTGGCCGGCGGCGGGAATCGCCCACCCCCCGCCCCCTCGGCAGGGTTGAGCTGGTGCAGAGCTGTCATTCGGCTCTCATTGATTGCGCTGGGGAATATTCCTGTTTTGCTGGGAAAAGGCAAACGGGGGGGGGGGGCGGGGAGGGTGACTAGAGATTTCTGCATTGCAGGGGGAGGAACGATAACGTTAGTGCATTCGTATTCTTCTTATTATTTTTCTTATTCTTATTTTCTGCATTGCAAGGGGAGGAATGATAACAGTGCATTCATATTATTCTTATTATTTTTCTTATTCTTATTCTTATTTTCTGCATTGCAGGGAGAGGAATGATAACGTTAGTGCATTCATATTCTTCTTATTATTTTTCTTATTCTTATTTTCTGCATTGCAGGGGGAGGAATGATAACGTTAGTGCATTCGTATTTTTCTTATTCTTTTTCTTATTCTTATTTTCTGCATTGCAGGGAGAGGAATGATAACGTTAGTGCATTCGTATTTTTCTTATTATTTTTCTTATTCTTATTTTCTGCATTGCAGAGGGAGGAATGATAACATTAGTGCATTCTTCTTCTTCTTCTTCTTCTTCTTCTTCTTAGAGATTTCTGCATTGCAGGGGGAGAAATCGTAACATTAGTGCATTCGTAGTATTATTATTATTTTTCTTATTTTCTGCATTGCAGGGGTAGAAATCATAAGATTACTGCATTCATATTATTATTGTTGTTATTAATTATTATTAGCATTTTCTGCATTGCAGAGGTAGAAATCGTAACATTACTGCATTCATATTATTATTATTATTATTATTATTATTATTATTTTCTGCATGGCAGGGGTAGAAAGCATAACATTACTGCATTCATATTATTATTATTTTTCTTATTCTTATTTTCTGCATTATTTGGCTGGGAAAGGGCATATTATTATTATCATTCATATTATTATTATTATTATTATTAGAGATTTCTGCATGGCAGGCATCTAAATCATACCAATAATAATAATAATAATAATAATAATAATAATAGAGATTTCTGCATGGCAGGTGTCTAAATCATAACATCATCCTCATCGTTGTTGTTGTTGTTGTCATGCTGGGACCGCCCAGAGTAGCTGGGAAAAGGCAGACCGATGATGATGATTAGAGATTTCTGCACTGCAGGGGGAGAAATGATAACATTAGTGCATTCATATTATTACAAACTCAAACTCACAAAGATATGTATAACACAATAATTCATTACAGAATTTGGGGTAAGAGTTTATGAGTAGAGTCTCAAGAGTCTCTCAAGATTCTCCTCCAGCACCAGAATTCAAAAGCATCCATTCTTCGGCGGTCAGTCTTCTTTATGGTCACTTCCATACATCACTACTGGGGAAACCATAGCTTGAACTATACGGACCTTTGTTGGCAAGGTGATGTCTCTGCTTTTTAAGATGCTGTCTAGATTTGTCATTGCTTTTCTCCCAAGAAGCAGGCGTCTTTTAATTTCGTGGCTGCTGTCACCATCTGCAGTGATCATGGAGCCCAAGAAAGTCAAATCTCTCACTGCCTCCATTTCTTCCCCTTCTATTTGCCATGTCACCCCCCCTTCCAAATCTACATCACTAATACATCATGGTTACATCATGAAAGGAGAGGTCTGGTGGCAGTAATCTGAGCATCCTGGACCCTGCCCCATGGTTCCCCTTAAAGGTAAAGCTAAAGGGACCCCTGACTGTTAGGTCCAGTCGTGACCGACTCTGGGGTTGCAGCACTCATCTTGCTTTATTGGCTGCGGGAGCCGGCGTACAGCTTCCGGGTCATGTGGCCAGCAGGACTAAGCCGCTTCTGGCGAACCAGAGCAGTGCATGGAAACGCCGTTTACCTTCCCGCCGGAGCTGTACCTATTTATCTACTTGCACTTTGACGTGCTTTCGAACTGCTAGGTTGGCAGGAGCAGGGACCGAGCAACGGGAGCTCACCCCGTCGCGGGGATTCGAACCGCCGACCTTCTGATTGGCAAGCCCTAGGCTCTGTGGTTTGTAACCCACAGCACCACCCGCGTCCCTATGGTTCCCCTTGCCCTCCACCAAACACCCATCAAGTGTAAAAAAAGAGATATTTACATTTCCCTCTTTCCCTGCCAAGTTAATCCCACCCTTTTGTCTTCATCTGGGTTTGTTCTTTCCAGAACAGCTCCCTGTCTGGCACTCAGGTATCAGGATGCCAGGAATTATCCCTCAGGCAGAGGGGCTGCTGAGCAGCTGAGCTCACATGTCTATAGGAATTTTGGAAGTTTCCCCAGTGAGCCAGTACATAGATACATCGGTCAGCAAATTCTTACATTTGGTCTCGTGCAGCAGAGGCCCTTTGAATAGATAGGAAGAAACTGCTAGGAAGTGTTTTGTGGGGACAAATCACAAAAGTCACAAAAGGTGATTGTGCTGATTTTGGTAGTGGGCTGCATGTGCGTGATATCTGCTGGAGGGGCAACCCCCCCAACCTATACACAAACTCCTGCAGCAGCTGGAAAACAAACGCTTAGCCAGCATAAAAGAAAACTCGTCCAGGCAATTGTCTCTAGCTTAGGTTGGCCTCCCTCAAAACACAGGGCTGCATCGTGGGACAGCGGAAATCTGAAATGGAAACGGGTGCCTGCACTCATTTTGCTAACTGGGGGGAAATGTCAATATATGGGCGGTCGCACCTTTGTTCGGGGTCCTCTCCCCTTGCGCGTGAGGGGAGCACCTTGTTGCAACAGATCAATAAATACCGTATTTTTCGCTCTATAGGACACACTTTTTCCCTCCTGAAAAGCAAGGGAAAATGTGTGTGCGTCCTATGGAGCGAATGCAGGGGGGAGGCAGGCAGGAAAAGCCCCCAAGAGCCGCATACAAGCTCCGTGCGGCTCTTGCGGGCTTTTCCCCAGGAGGGAGAAGGGACTGATTGGCCGCATCAGTCCCTTCTCCCACCTCGTAGAAAAGCCCACAGGAGCCACGCACCCTTTAAAGAGCGCGCGGCTTCTGCGGGCTTCTGCAGGAGGTGGGGGAAGCTGCAGTGGATTCCCTCCTCCCGGGCTCCCTTTGAAGCACTCGTGTAAGCAGCTCCTCTCCCACTTTCCTGCTTCAAAGCAACCACGGAGGAGGGAAGGAAGGGGATCCATGCAGTGGATTCCCTCCTCCCGGGCTCCCTTTGAAGCACTCGTGTAAGCAGCTCCTCTCCCACTTTCCTGCTTCAAAGCAACCACGGAGGAGGGAAGGAAGGGGATCCATGCAGTGGATTCCCTCCTCCCGGGCTCCCTTTGAAGCACTCGTGTAAGCAGCTCCTCTCCCACTTTCCTGCTTCAAAGCAACCACGGAGGAGGGAAGGAAGGGGATCCATGCAGTGGATTCCCTCCTCCCGGGCTCCCTTTGAAGCACTCGTGTAAGCAGCTCCTCTCCCACTTTCCTGCTTCAAAGCAACCACGGAGGAGGGAAGGAAGGGGATCCATGCAGTGGATTCCCTCCTCCCGGGCTCCCTTTGAAGGACTCGTGTAAGCAGCTCCTCTCCCACTTTCCTGCTTCAAAGCAACCACAGAGGAGGGAAGGAAGGGGATCCATGCAGTGGATTCCCTCCTCCCGGGCTCCCTTTGAAGCACTCGTGTAAGCAGCTCCTCTCCCACTTTCCTGCTTCAAAGCAACCACGGAGGAGGGAAGGAAGGGGATCCATGCAGTGGATTCCCTCCTCCCGGGCTCCCTTTGAAGCACTCGTGTAAGCAGATCCTCTCCCACTTTCCTGCTTCAAAGCAACCACGGAGGAGGGAAGGAAGGGGATCCATGCAGTGGATTCCCTCCTCCCGGGCTCCCTTTGAAGCACTCGTGTAAGCAGCTCCTCTCCCACTTTCCTGCTTCAAAGCAACCACGGAGGAGGGAAGGAAGGGGATCCATGCAGTGGATTCCCTCCTCCCGGGCTCCCTTTGAAGGACTCGTGTAAGCAGCTCCTCTCCCACTTTCCTGCTTCAAAGCAACCACAGAGGAGGGAAGGAAGGGGATCCATGCAGTGGATTCCCTCCTCCCGGGCTCCCTTTGAAGCACTCGTGTAAGCAGCTCCTCTCCCACTTTCCTGCTTCAAAGCAACCACGGAGGAGGGAAGGAAGGGGATCCATGCAGTGGATTCCCTCCTCCCGGGCTCCCTTTGAAGCACTCGTGTAAGCAGATCCTCTCCCACTTTCCTGCTTCAAAGCAACCACGGAGGAGGGAAGGAAGGGGATCCATGCAGTGGATTCCCTCCTCCCGGGCTCCCTTTGAAGCACTCGTGTAAGCAGCTCCTCTCCCACTTTCCTGCTTCAAAGCAACCACGGAGGAGGGAAGGAAGGGGATCCATGCAGTGGATTCCCTCCTCCCGGGCTCCCTTTGAAGGACTCGTGTAAGCAGCTCCTCTCCCACTTTCCTGCTTCAAAGCAACCACAGAGGAGGGAAGGAAGGGGATCCATGCAGTGGATTCCCTCCTCCCGGGCTCCCTTTGAAGCACTCGTGTAAGCAGCTCCTCTCCCACTTTCCTGCTTCAAAGCAACCACGGAGGAGGGAAGGAAGGGGATCCATGCAGTGGATTCCCTCCTCCCGGGCTCCCTTTGAAGCACTCGTGTAAGCAGATCCTCTCCCACTTTCCTGCTTCAAAGCAACCACGGAGGAGGGAAGGAAGGGGATCCATGCAGTGGATTCCCTCCTCCCGGGCTCCCTTTGAAGCACTCGTGTAAGCAGCTCCTCTCCCACTTTCCTGCTTCAAAGCAACCACGGAGGAGGGAAGGAAGGGGATCCATGCAGTGGATTCCCTCCTCCCGGGCTCCCTTTGAAGGACTCGTGTAAGCAGCTCCTCTCCCACTTTCCTGCTTCAAAGCAACCACAGAGGAGGGAAGGAAGGGGATCCATGCAGTGGATTCCCTCCTCCCGGGCTCCCTTTGAAGCACTCGTGTAAGCAGATCCTCTCCCACTTTCCTGCTTCAAAGCAACCACGGAGGAGGGAAGGAAGGGGATCCATGCAGTGGATTCCCTCCTCCCGGGCTCCCTTTGAAGCACTCGTGTAAGCAGCTCCTCTCCCACTTTCCTGCTTCAAAGCAACCACAGAGGAGGGAAGGAAGGGGATCCATGCAGTGGATTCCCTCCTCCCGGGCTCCCTTTGAAGCACTCGTGTAAGCAGATCCTCTCCCACTTTCCTGCTTCAAAGCAACCACGGAGGAGGGAAGGAAGGGGATCCATGCAGTGGATTCCCTCCTCCCGGGCTCCCTTTGAAGCACTCGTGTAAGCAGCTCCTCTCCCACTTTCCTGCTTCAAAGCAACCACGGAGGAGGGAAGGAAGGGGATCCATGTAGTGGATTCCCTCCTCCCGGGTTCCCTTTGAAGCAGCAAAGTGGGAGGGGAGCTGCTTACACTCATGGAAAGAGGGCAGGAAATAGATGCCGGGCAGGAAGACACAACCACACTTTGACCACTGGAAAGTCCACCTCAGCCTCCCCAGATTTCCACTGAGACGGCCAAGCTAATCTCCATGGCCATAAGTCAAGCTCACCATTATTAACTGGACTTAGATAAGCCATGGTTCCCCTTCCTTCCCTCCTCTGAGGCTCGATTTAAACAGCAAGGCGGACAGGAGCCGCCCACTTTGCTGCTTTAAATAGTTTAGTGCAACATTTGATTCAAAATATTTTTTGTGTGTGTTTTCCTCCTCTAAAAACTAGGTGCGCCCTATGGTCAGGTGCGCCCTATGGAGCGAAAAATCCGGTATCAGGCTTACTCGCAGCTTTGCTTCTCAATAATCTCTGCTTGGCCTCTGTGATTTTCTCCGACTGATGAAGAACCTGCAAGGGACTCTAGAAGGGCTCTTGGGTCCCCCATACAACATGGATGCCGAAATCAGCATCGCCTGAGCTCTGCGAGTGTGGCTTTCTCCCAACTGAAGTGCAGAGTCCTTGTTGAAATCTGAATTTTCTCCACTATAGCTATATTCCAGAGCGAGTGCTACAAAGCGTCCAGATTTATAGTTCCAGATCTCTGGTCTTGTGACAAGAGTGGAACTTGTTGCAAAACCTTACCCCCCACACCAAAAAAATACCAATTTCTCCATAAATTCATTGGGCTGGTTTATATGTATTATTTGGTAATAATTGTACCAATTTTTCTCAATGCACTCAGATGTAGCAGGAGCAGTGCTTTTTTTCTGGGGGTACGCATACTCCTAAACATTTTGCGAATCTTCGTACTTTTGTCCATTTACTGTATTTATTTCCCCCGATTTGAACTATAAAATGGTGGTTTTCTTGAATTAAAATGGAAGTACTCCTAAACGTTTTTTGGGGGGGAGGAAAGCACTGAGTACTAGGACATATGTCTCCACCCTCCATTATTTCCTGTTATTATCTCAGAAGCAGTTATAAGGTTTAACAATATTTCTTTTCTTTTTTTCTTGGAAATTTTATTTACAACATAACATAACCCCCACCCCCCCAATACAGAAATCCACCCTCATTAAACGCGAACATAACATTCAATAAGCATAACATGCAACAATACAAACAATACAAATAAAAGACTTCCTTTATCCCGTATCCGGCCTCCTTCTTGACTTCTTATAAGCTGTTTCCTTTATGAATAATTACTAAGAATTTTCTAATTATAACTTAAATATCCACAAAGTCTCCTGCAGACATTAATTGAAACAAGTCCAGGTGTGTATTTTAGGGCCCTGTTTTGTGAAGTATTCTCTGCATTTCCCCCATGCTTTTCGAAACTCTTGTCTAATGTGATCTTTAATTGCCTCTGTTAATCTAGCCAGTTCAATATACAGTGGTACCTCGGGTTAAGTACTTACTTCGTTCCGGAGGTCTGTTCTTTACCTGAAACTGTTCTTAACCTGAAGCACCACTTTAGCTAATGGGGCCTCCTGCCACACCACACAATTTCTGTTCTCATCCTGAAGCAAAGTTCTTAACCTGAAGGACTATTTCTGGGTTAGTGGAGTCTGTAACATGAGGTGTATGTAACCTGAGGTACCACTGTACTCTTAACAGTTTGCCTTGCCATTCCATTTTTGTTGGCACAATTTCTTTCCCCCAGTTTTTAGCAATTAGGATCCTTGCCGCTCCTGTTTCTTGATCATTGTCTGTAATAACATATTTTGGACAACCAAGCGTAAACGTTTTAGGTTCCAAGAGGGTCTTTTCCAGGGAGTCTTCTCTTCTCCTGAGGTGGCCAAAGTCTTGGAGCCTCAGCTTCAGGATCTGTCCTTCCAGTGAGCACTCAGGGCTGATTTCCTTCAGAATGGATCGGTTTGATCTTCTTGCAGTCCATGGGACTCTCAAGAGTCTCCTCCAGCACCATAATTCAAAAGCATCAATTCTTCGGCGGTCAGTCTTCTTTATGGTCCAGCTCTCACTTCCATACATCACTACTGGGAAAACCAGAGCTTGAACTAGACGGACCTTTGTCGGCAAGGTGATGTCTCTGCTTTTTAAGACGCTGTCTGGGTTTGTCATCGCCTTTCTCCCAAGAAGCAGGCGTCTTTTAATTTCGTGGCTGCTGTCACCATCTGCAGTGATCATGGAGCCCAAGAAAGTAAAATTTCTCACTGCCTCTGGGCAGTGAGAGATTAGAGGATTAGACAAGTCTTATCAATGGCTACCAGCCCTGATGGCTTGGCTTCTGTGGTGCTTGCAAGGCAGCAAGGCTTCTGAACACCAGTTGCTGGAAGAAGCCACAGGAGGGGAGAGTCCTGTCTGTGGGTTTCCACAAGCACCTCATTGGCCTCTGTGAGAACAGGATGCTGGCAGGGCTCGATGGGCCTTTGGCCTGATCCAGCAGACCCTTAGGCTTCTTAAATGCAAGGCCAAGCAAATCCCATGCAAAGATCCTTAAGTAAGAAACTAGAAATAAAACTGCCAATATCATAATGCAGTTATTCAAAGCTGTAGTGTGAACCACATTTGGAATACAGTAATACAGTGGTACCTCGGGTTACATATGCTTCAGGTTACATACGCTTTAGGTTACAGACTCCACTAACCCAGAAATAGTACCTCGGGTTAAGAACTTTACCTCAGGATGAGAACAGAAATCGTGCTCTGGTGGTGCAACGGCAGCAGGAGGCCCCATTAGCTAAAGTGGTGCTTCAGGTTAAGAACAGTTTCAGGTTAAGAACGGACCTCTAGAACGAATTAAGTACTTAACCCAAGGTACCACTGTACCCCTGGTTGCGAATGGGATCCATTCTGGAGCCCTGTTCGCAACCTGAGCAGAACGCAACCCACATCCGCGCATGTCACGATTCACTGCTTCTGCGCATTTGCGTGACGCCATTTTGAGCGTCTGCGCATGCACGAGCGGCGAAACCCGGAAGTAACCCTTTCCGGTACTCCCGGGTCGCAACCTGAAAAGACTTATCCTGAAGCAGACGTAACAAGAGCTATGACTGTACTATGTTCAGTTATGTTCAGTCTTTTGTCAAAAAGGAAGGATGTTGCAAAGGTTCAGAAAAAGAGTGAGCAAAATTGTAAACGGGATGGAGGAAGCCCCCTCTGTGGAAAGGTGTGGGGCCTTTTAATGTACAGTACAGTGGTACCTCAGGTTACATGCACTTCAGGTTACAGACTCCGCTGACCCAGAAATATTACCTCGGGTTAAGAACTTTGCTTCAGGATGAGAACAGAAATCGGGCAGCGGCGGCGCGGCAGCAGCAGGAGGCCCCATCAGCTAAAGCAGTGCTTCAGGTTAAAAACAGTTTCAGGTTAAGAACGGACCTCTGGAATGAATTAAGTACTTAACCCGAGGTACCACTGTAAAGACAAATAAGAGGCTTTGTTTTCTTAAAAAAAAAATGTTTAGGGGTACTCTCATTTTGACTCAAGAGAATCACCATTTTATAGTTCAAATCAGGGAAAATAAATACAGTAAATGGACAAAAGTACAAAAATACACAAAAGGTTTAGGGGTGTGTGTACCCCTGCGTCCTCCCGGAAAAAGCACTGGTAAGAGGCAACACAACAGAAGTTTATTTTTTGTTTTTTTAAAATGCATGACGTGGAAAAAGTGAACAGAGAAAAGTTTTTCTCCCTCTCACTAGAACCTGTGAACATCCGACAAGCTGGATGTTGGAAGATTCAGGACAGATAAAAGGGAGGGAGGGACACAACAGCTCAGGAAGACTTTGGGTCTCAGAATAGCATCTGGTTGGCCACTAGGGGTCAGAGGACACTGTCCCATATCACACGGTTCTTCTGATGTTGTCTTCTGGGTTAAGTCATTGGCCTTCAGGTGGTAAGTTGCAGAGGAGCCAAGTCCAGGGGCCATGGGTGCTTAAAGGTAAAGGTAAAGGGACCCCTGACTGTTAGGTCCAGTCATGGCCGACTCTGAGGTTGCAGTGCTCATCTCACTTTATTGTCCAAGGGAGCCGGCGTACAGCTTCCGGGTCATGTGGCCAGCATGACTAAGCCACTTCTGGCAAACCAGAGCAGCGCACAGAAACGCCGTTTACCTTCCCACCGGAGCAGTACCTATTTATCTGCTTGCACTTTGACGTGCTTTCGAACTGCTAGGTTGGCAGGAGCAGGGACCAAGCAACGGGAGCTCACCCTGTCGCGGGGATTCGAACCGCCGACCTTCTGATCGACAAGTCCTAGGCTCTGTGGTTTAACCCACAGCGCCACCCGCGTCCCAACAGGAGGCAATGATGGCCACCAATTTGGAGAGCCTTGATGGAGGTTTGGACAAACCCATGGAGGAGGAGGAGAGGAGCCACAGTTACTGCGCTGTGCCTCTGTGGTCAAGAGGCAGCGATGCTTCTGAATACCAGATGCAGGAAACCACAGGAGAGGAGACCTGCTCTTGTGCAAGGATCCTGCTTGCTGGTTTCCCACAAGCATCAAGTCAGCCACTGTGAGAACAGGACTAGATAGCTCATTGGCCTGATCCAGCTAATGGCTCTTCCTACCTTCATAAGCTTCATCTGCCTGGATGAACAAGGACTGACCTCGCCAGCCTTATATTTTGCAGATGAGCATCACGCTGGTAAAGGCTATGCGAAATAAACAAACTGTATCGGACAATCAGTTCTTCTTCTTGCATTATGGTGTTCCCTAAACAAACCTTCACTTCAAAGCCGCTCTGTTGTGTTCCTCTCTAAACACCGGCTGGAGGGATTGGGGCTTAATCTGTTTGGCTTTCCCAGGTGACAGCAGGGCTCAGCTGACATGGAAACCGTGATCCAAGGTGCCTGAAGGAGCTCAGCCAAAAAGCAAGGGGAAGGAGGATGAGAGAGGCAGGTGTGAAGGTGTAGGTCCCGCCCTGTGGAACGCGTTTTCATCAGATGTCAAGGAAATAAGCAGCTATCTTATTTTTTATTTATTTTTTTATTTTTAAAGGTAAAGGGACCCCTGACCATTAGGTCCAGTCGTGGCCGACTCTGGGGTTGCGGCGCTCATCTCACTTTTCTGGCCGAGGGAGCCGGCATACAGCTTTCTGGGTCATGTGGCCAGCATGACTAAGCCGCTTCTGGCGAACCAGAGCAGCGCACAGAAACGCCGTTTACCTCCCCGCTGGAGCAGTACCTATTTATCTACTTGTACTTTTTGTGCTTTCGAACTGCTAAGTTGGCAGCAGCAGGGACCGAGCAACAGGAGCTCACCCCGTTGCGGGGATTCGAACCACTAAACTTCTGATCAGCAAGCCCTAGGCTCTGTGGTTTAGACCACAGCGCTACCCGTGTCCCAATATCTGCAGGCACCCACAATAAAATCATTGTGGGGGATGGGCACCCACAAAGTCAATGAGAAAGCAGTTCCCCTCCGCCCTCCCCAGCCACTGAGATAGGCAACAAAGACGTCTGACATCACACACACCCGCCTGCATTCAACCAAAATCCGGAGGGCGAGTTGGCTCCCCTGCTAAGTTGTGAACCAATACAGTGGTACCTCGGGTCAAGTACTTAATTCGTTCCAGAGGTCCGTTCTTCACCTGAACTGTTCTTAACCTGAAGCACCACTTTAGCTGATGGGGCCTCCTGCTGCTGCCGCGCCACAGGAGCACGATTTCTGTTCTCATCCTGAAGCAAAGTTCTTAACCTGAAGCACTATTTCTGGGTTAGCGGAGTCTGTAACCTGAAACACTTGTAACCCGAGGTACCACTGTATATTAGCTATGTGATTTTGCTCTTCCCTTCAACCAGGAAAATGCATGATCAGTAAGAAGACAGTCTTTGCCGTCAGACTCTTAAACTAAAAGACACGACACGAAAGGAAAAGAGATTGGGAAGAAAGAGGGGGAAAGCAAACCCAGGCACTGGTTCTGAGTTGCAAAGTTCTTGGGTCAGGGAGAAAGCAAGCTTGCTGCAGCAGCTGCTTCTCTGGCCAGCAGGGGGGCAGGCTGGTCTCCCCCATGCCATGATGCTATTTCCAGCAGGCAAAGGGAACAGCCTCTCAGGGTCCCTTAGACTCCTGGTCAATAGAACGTTTCATCAGGAGGAGGGGCTGCGGCTCAGTGGTCAAGCACCTGCCCTGAATGCAGAAGGCCCCTTAGCCTCCCCAGGTAGGGAACGGCCCCCAGCTGAAACCTGCTGTCAACCTGCTTGCCAGAGCTTAAGGCTTAAGGAAAAAAAGATAACAGGCTAAAGAAGGGGCGAGGGAGACATACAGCCATCATTTAAATGTTCCGTTTTGCAGACTGGAGCTACAGCTGGACTTTCCTGTGTTGTTGTTGTTTAGTTGTTTAGTCGTGTCTGACTCTTCGTGACCCCCTGGACCAGAGCACGCCAGGCACTCCTGTCTTCCACTGCCTCCCGCAGTTTGGTCAAACTCATGCTGGTAGCTTCGAGAACACTATCCAACCATCTCATCCTCTGTCGTCCGCTTCTCCCTGTGCCCTCCATCTTGCCCAACATCAGGGTCTTTTCCAGGGACTCTTCTCTTCTCATGAGGTGGCCAAAGTATTGGAGCCTCAGCTTCAGGATCTGTCCTTCCAGTGAGCGCTCAGGGCTGATTTCCTTCAGAATGGAGAGGTTTGATCTTCTTGCAGTCCATGGGACTCTCAAGAGTCTCCTCCAGCACCAGAATTCAAAAGCATCAATTCTTCGGCGATCAGCCTTCTTTATGGTCCAGCTCTCACTTCCATACATCACGACTGGGAAAACCATGGCTTTAACTATACGGACCTTTGTTGGCAAGGTGATGTCTCTGCTTTTTAAGGTCTTTCCTATAGAGATGGTCAAAGACTCTATTGCTGAAAGGTTCTTACAAGCAATTTGTCCTCAAATATGATGCTCGACTGCCCCTCAGTGGCCAAATGTGGATTTGCAGCATGTCCTAATCCTGCTCTGTCTCCCTGAGCTGTTCACACTGTGCTGATGTCATACAAAACGGGCCCGCTTTATGTTCTGCTTTATTTGTCTTTATACCTGATGTTAGCCGCCCTGAGCCTGGTCTTGGCTGGGGAGGGGAGGGTATTTTATTATTATTATTATTATTATTATTATTATTATTATCTGCTCATATCCGTGCATTCCTCCCCACTCCCCCACGGCCCAAGCCAGTGTTATAAGGATGCGGCCTAGGACCCTCGTACCTACGGGACCGCCTCTCCTGGCATGCCTTAAGGTCCATAAATAGCAACACCCTAGAGGTCCCGGGCCCTAAGGAAGTCGGATTAGCCTCCGCCAGAGCCAGGGCCTTTTCAGCACTGGCCCCGGCCTGGTGGAACGCTCTGTCTCATGAGACCAGGGCCCTGTGGGATCTGATTTCTTTCCGCAGGGCCTGTGAGACAGAGTTGTTCCGCCTGGCCTTTGGCTTGGAGTCAGTTGGATTCCCTCCCCTTCTTTCCTTTTTCCTTTCTCCTTCTGTGATGGAACTCCTATTTGGGGACTTCGCTGGCTTTTTTCTGGCCCACGTAGGACCTGTTTGGATAGCTGGCCTTGGTGAAGACTTGACGTTTTCTCCCCCCAACAGTTTTTGATCTGGGCTTCCACTGAAATGAGGCTGCATTTTAAGTTGTATTTTAATCAATTGTTTTTATAATCCTGTTTTTAAGTTGTATTTTAATCTATTGTTTTTATACCTGATGTTAGCCGCCCTGGGTCCAATCTTGGGCGGGGAGGGCGGGGTATAAATAAAGATTATTGCTGTTGTTTATTATTATTATTATTAGCTCTTAAATATAGAATAAATATTCATAAATGTGCGCATATCTAAATATATAAAACATGTGTCTGAAATAGTACAGGAGAGCAATCCTGAAGCCATTTTGACTCTCCCAGTGACCTCAAATATTCCTCTGCAGTAAGGGAGGCAAATAGGGAAAGCCTTCCCATTATCTTTTTGCTTACAAATCCTGTCTTAAAGGTGTACTGTATTTGTGTATGAATAGGGTAAGCCTGTGAAGGATTCAGGAACCAAAGTATTAACCATCACAAAAGAATGGCCAGGCTGCCCAGTTAATGCAGTCAGCGACCATTATCAGGTATCCTGGCAGACAAGATTTCTGCTGTAGACAGCCTCCTATGATGTATGTATGATGCTTTTGGGGTGGCTAAGGGGTCTTTGGCTAAGGGGGTTGGGCAATGTCAAAAGTCTTTAAAAGTTCCTGGACACTTTTGTTCAGGGTCTCTCCCTCCTTTGAAAGAGGAGAGGGAACTCTGTTACAACAGAAAAATAAAGATTTGCCTTGCTTTCACTGCATCCGGCCTCCATCCATTCTTCTCTGGCTGATCATGGACTTAGGGGACTCAAAGTCCCATGGGGAGTTGGGCAGCAAAAGCAAAACCCCAATTTTTACGTCACCAGCAATTTTAAGTTGTGGGTGAACATATCAGACGGCACAGCGATTCTCCAAACAGCTCTTGTTTATTCACAGGTCAGAACAGAACTGAACTGAAGGGCTCAGCCAGCCTGCTTATATAGAGCTCCAGTACAACGTAACTGTAACTTTCTGTAACTATCCAATCACTGAACGTCACTTTTTATCCCTTATTTGCATATGTGGACCTGAGTAAAAACTATCTACAGTATCCCCCTGCTGGCCCAGTGTGAGAACTTCAGTACATAACAAGCATGACCTACAATGGAACTCACTGCCACAATACATAGTCTTTTTCCTGCTGAAGTTTTGCTATCTCGCTGTGCCTGTTTGTGGGCAGCTGTAATTATTTTGTTTCTATGCAATACTTTTTGGCTGCTTTAAAAGGGGATTAGACACAGGGGGCAAGATGGCTGTGTGTGTGTAAAATGTTGGCGTCGCACAGGGTGCTGCTGAAATTTGAAAGACCAAAGTCCACCTCTGCTGCCTGGCATCTCCCAGAGGCATCTTGTTTGTTTGTTTGTTTGTTTGTTTGTTTGTTTGCTGTATTTATGATCCACCTTTTCCCCCAAGGAGCTCAATGTGGCATGCATTAATTCTCCTCCTCCTCATTTAATCCCCACAAAAAACTTGAGAGGTAGGCTATGCTGAGAGGCAGTGACTGGCCCAAGGTCACCCAGGGAGCTCCATGGCCGAGTGGGGGATTTGAACCCTGCCCCCCCACCTGGCACTCTAAGCGCTATACTACTGTGAGACCGTTCTCTTTAAGAGGCAGAGGAGGAAATGTTATCTGCTAGGAAGGCAACACAGTTTACTTTGTTTGCAAAGAGTTAGAAGACCAAGTTGGCATCCTCCTTGAGACTCGCCTATCCTATCAGAAAGCTCTCATCATTAGTCACCCCAGGGGTTTGGTTTTCCTGTTGCAAGCTGGCATTTTGAGGGTGTCTGCTTTGTAGCAAAGGAGATAAGCTGCTCTTCTTCCTCTGCACAGCTTAACGAATCAAAGACTGCAAAGCTCATAAAAGGGGGCTGTGGAATTGAGAACCAAGGCTGGGCCCAGGGAGGGTCCTTTTGGGTTGGGGCTGTGGAAGTGAGAACCAGGGAGGGTCCTTTTGGGTTAGGTAGAAGCAGAAGTTTGTGGGTGGCTATGGAGCTACTTTGCATTAGATTTCTCCACCTGGGTGATGCCAGTGCCAACTCTTGCTTCACATTGTTTTACCACTGCTAAGGCTGGGGAGGGAAGACCTTTTGGCAGGAACAGTCTACCGTCAGGAAGGGCCATTTAAATGTGGAAGGGCAGGGAGGGAGGGAGACCCACTGATCACGCTAATCACAAGCAAGCCCCATTGAATTGAACATGAAAGGAGGTGGCGCACCACTGTGGAGGGCAGCGGCTGGCTAGTGCCCACTGTGGTGTCACCAGGCACCAGGCGTTTGCATGGTTCTCAGTGAACCTTCTAGCCAGCATCTTAAAAAGCAGAGACATCACCTTGCCAACAAAGCTCCATATAGTTAAAGCTATGGTTTTCCCAGTAGTGATGTATGGAAGTGAGAGCTGGACCAGAAAGAAGGCTGATCGCCGAAGAATGGATGCTTTTGAATTCTGGTGCTGGAGGAGACTCTTGAGAGTCCCATGGACTGCAAGAAGATCAAACCTCTCCATTCTGAAGGAAATCAGCCCTGAGTGCTCCCTGGAAGGACAGATCCTGAAGCTGAGGCTCCAAGACTTTGGTCACCTCATGAGAAGAGAAGACCCCCTGGGAAAGACCCTGATGTTGGGAAAGATGGAGGGCACAAGGAGAAGGGGACGACAGAGGACGAGATGGTGGGACAGTGTTCTCGAAGCTAGCAGCATGAATTTGACCAAACTGCAGGAGGCAGTGGAAGACAGGAGAGTCGGACATGACTAAATGACTAAACAACAACAAACCCCATTTGGGCTGGTTCCTCAGAAACTGTGCTGAGGTCTGCAGCCACAGTCAGATTTTAGACGGGAGGGAAGGGGCGACTCCATGTCATGAGACAAAGGTTCTTGAGAGCAGAAGCAGTCAAGCCTACACAATATTCACGCCTAAGCCTGCTAACTGCTAAGTCACTGTGACTCGTGGCTCATCTTGGGTGACGACTCATTCTCCTTATAAAAGTAGCCAGTCTCTCTATGGGCCTCAGTCAGAGAGCTATATGGGTTGTGTATGAAGTAGTCTGTGGAATACAGTGGTACCTCTGGTTGCGAACGGGATCCGTTCTGGAGGCCCATTCGCAACATGAAAAGAGCGCAACCTGCAGCGGCACGTCTGCGCACGTGTGGGTTGCGATTCGCTGCTTCTGCGCATGCGCGTGACGTAATTTCGTACTTCTGCGCCTGTGCGAACGGCGAAACCTGGAAGGAAGCCTTTCTGGTACTTTCGGGTTGCCATGGGACGTAACCTGAAAGAATGTAACATGAAGCGGACGTAACATGAGGTATGACTGCCTCCTTTTGCGTCCGGGATCTGTTCCAGAGCCCTGGACACTCAACGAAAGGGACGCTCAACAAAGCGCCACTCTGTGCATGCGCAAAGCATGATTTAGTGCTTATGTGTGAAGCGCAATTTAGCGCTTCTGCGTGTGTGCGAACAGCAAACCTGTTCCAGTACTTCCGGGTTTGCCGCAGAGGTTCGACGAAATGGACCCTAAACGGGGCAGGCTCAAAACAAGGTACCACTGTAGTGCTGCTGTTGTTGTTGCTGCTATGTAAAGCGAAGGCAGACAGAGCGGCTCCAGGACTCTAGTAAATCACTAAGACTGTGCCTCTGTGAAGAGTCAGAGGGCTGCTATGAGCACTCTGTGTATGCTCTTTGACTATGCTGTTTCTGAACAAGTTTATTTTCTTCAGTAAAGTTTTATTCTGTTTATGAAGAAGACTCTGTGTGGTTAATTTACCGTTGCGCGACACTCCAAAGGGTACTTAGCCCTGCTCTTTCCCCTTGCTTCTGTGGCTTCTGGAGAAAGCTACACCAGGCAAACTGAAAAGCAGTGCAGCCCTGGAGAAGGATCAAAGGTGACAGTCAACCTGAAGAGAAAACACTAACAAAGTAAAAACGGGAACAGAAGAAAAAACTGAAGCTGGTGGGGTTTTTGTGTGTGTGTTTTTTTAAGGTGAGAAATGTTTCAACCTAGGAATGTTGTTTTCAAAGGATAAATAAGAAGAAGAGTTTGGATTTGATACCCCGCTTTATCACTACCCTAAGGAGTCTCAAAGCGGCTAACATTCTCCTTTCCCTTCCTCCCCCACAACAAACACTCTGTGAGGTGTGTGGGGCTGAGAGACTTAAAGAAGTGTAACTGGCCCAAGGTCACCCAGCAGCTGCATGTGGAGGAGCAGAGACGCGAACCCGGTTCACCAGATTACGAGTCCACCGCTCTAACCACTACACCACACTGGCTCACAGCTGTTCATGGAGGCACAGGTCAATTCTGTGTCCAGGGCAGCTGTTTGCCAGCTCCATCTGGTACGCAGGCTGAGACCCTACCTGCCCACAGACTGTCTCGCCAGAGTGGTGCATGCTCTAGTTATCTCTCGCTTGGACTACTGCAATGCGCTCTATGTGGGGCTACCTTTGAAGGTGACCCGGAAACTACAACTAATCCAGAATGTGGCCACTAGACTGGTGACTGGGAGCGGTCGCCGAGACCACATAACACCAGTCTTGAAAGACCTACACTGGCTCCCAGTACGTTTCCGAGCACAATTCAAAGTGTTGGTGCTGACCTTTAAAGCCCTAAATGGCATCGGTCCTGTATACCTGAAGGAGCGTCTCCACCCCCATCGTTTTGCCTGGACACTGAGGTCTAGCTCTGAGGGCCTTCTGGCGGTTCCTGCGAGAAGCCAAATTACAGGGAACCAGGCAGAGGGCCTTTTTGGTGGTGGCACCGCCCTGTGGAACGCCCTCCCACCAGATGTCAAAGAGAACAACAACTACCAGACTTTTAGAAGGCATCTGAAGACAGCCCTCTTTAGGGAAGCTTTTAATGTTTAACAGACCACTGTATTTTAGTGTTTTTTGGGAAGCCGCCCAGAGTGGCTGTGGAAACCCAGTCAGATGGGTGGGGTATATATAATAAATCATTATTATTATAAGGTTGACAGGCTAGGACCATAGCTGTCAACTTTCTGATTTGAAAAGAAGGGATCTACAGCCTCACCTGTCCCGGGGACAACAATCTGGGATAGCAGCGGAACGCAGCGGGAAACGGCGCTGGAAGAAGGGAATTTCCTGCAAAAAAAAAAGAAAAAGGAAGGTTGACAGCTGTGGCTAGGACCCCCTTGGGGAAGCAAGAAGTGCTATACCAGCTGCACTGGCTCCCAGTAGAGTACAGAATTGGGTTCAAGGTGCTGGTTTTAACCCTTGAAAGCCCTATATGGCCTAGGACCCTCATACCTACATGACCGCCTCTCCTGGTTCGTCCCGCGGAGGACCTTACGTCTTCAAACAAAAACATCTTGGAGGTCTCGGGCCACAGGGAGGTTAGGCTGGCCTCCACCAGAGCCAGGGCTTTTTCGGCCATGGCCCCAACCTGGTGGAACGCTCTGTCCCAAGAGACTAGGGCCCTGCGGGACTTGACATCTTTCCGCAGGGCCTGCAAGACGGAGCTGTTCCGCCGGGCCTTTGGCCAAGACATAGCCTGACCCCCTCCTTTGGCAATCCTCACAGAACTCTAGCCCAATGGCTGCCATTAATCTGATTTGAACTGATTTTGGAATGCTGTATTATTTTATTGTTGTTAGCGGCTCTGAGCCCGGCTTCGGCTGCGGAGGGCGGGATATAAAATTTTATTATTATTTTTTATATATATTATACACAAACACACATATATATATTATAAAAAAACAAAACAAGGTCTCATGACTTTGTTCCCAAGAGCATAACAATCAATAATGACGCGGCAATAATGAATCCTTCAACTCCCATCTGAATGGCGCTTGTTAATATTCATGAGGGGGCGGGTCTCTGAATATGTAAAGAGGGGCGTGGCCTATGGGAAAAGGCGGCCCATTTCGGGAGAGACCATTTCCCCCCCAAGCGGGGGGGGGTCGGAACTGCGAAACCGGGCCTAGCAGCTTCGCCCGCCGCCGCCACGCTAAATTTCTCAAAAAACGGCGGTTCGGTTTCCCCCTCACGTTCTCCGCCGCCGCCCGTTTCTACAGTTGTTTCATCCCGAAGCGGCCCAGAAGTACGTGGAAGGGTCCGCGCGTGCGCAGAACGGCCCGCTCCGCCGGCCTGTCAGTTAAGGGGCCGCGCGTGCGCCGTCGGGCCGTCTCGCGGTGTTTCTGCGCGTGCGCAGTGAGCCCGGAGGGGACTTGATATTGCTCAGCCAGTCCCTCTAGGTGAGGAGGAGAGGAGGTTATTGACGCGTGCGCAGTCAGGCCCGTCGGGGAGGTGATTTCTGCGCGTCCGCAGTCAGCACGGCGATGTTAATTTTGCGCGTGCGCAGTCAGTCCCTCGGGGGGGGCAGGCGAGGAGGTGGTTTTGCGCGTGCGCAGCCATACTCGCCGGGAGGTGATTCTGCGCGTGCGCAGTCAGCCCGGCGAAGAGTTAATTTTGTGCATGCGCAGCCAGTCCTTCTAGGAGGGCAGGCGAGGTGATTCTGCGCGTGCACAGTTAGCTCGGCGAAGAGTTGATTTTGCGCGTGCGCCGTCAGTCCGTCGAGCAGGTTTGGCGGGGAGGCGCTTCTGCGCGTGCGCCTATCCCCCGCGCGTGCGCACCGCCGCGTCTCTGGGCGGACAATGGCGTCGGTCGGAGCGCGGAGGCGGAGCCGCGCGTGCGCCCTGGCGGGCCCCTCCTCCTCCGGCCAATCCGCGCCACCGGCACCACCGAGGGGGCGGGACGGCGCGTGCGCAGTGCGGAGCGGCGCGCTGGGACGGGGCGTGGGCGCTCGCGGTCCGACAGTCAGGTCGAGTCGCTCGGTCCTGTCAGGTCGCTCGGGGAGCGGCGGCGATGGGCGCCGGGCGCGCCGGGGCGCCGCGGCTGCTGCTTCCGCCTCCGCCTCCCACGCCCGCCTGAGAGACATGGACGACGAGCCGCCGCCGCCGCCGCCGCCGCCCGGAGCCGCCTCCGGAGCAGGACGGAGGACGCCGGGAACCCCGAGGCCGCCGCCGCCCCCTCCGCCCCCTCCGCCGCCCCCTCCGCCTCAGAACGGTAACCCCGAGGGAGAAGGAAAAGGGGGCGCGGGGGGGAACAGGGGGGGAGAAAGGAAGGGGGATAAACAAAGGGGGGAAAGGAAGGGAATGGGGAAAGCGGGGGGGGGAGCAGAGGGAGGGGGATAGGAAAGGGGGGAGGGGAAAATAACGGAAAAGGGGAAAAGAAAGAGGGATAAATAAAGGGACAAAGGGAGGGGAAGAGAGAAAAGGAAATAAAGGGGGAAATGGGAAAAGCAAGGGGGGAATAAAGGGGTGAAATGGAAAACGGGGGGGAAGCAAAGGGGAGGGGGGAAAGAAGGGGGAAGGGAAAGGGGAGAAATAAAGGGGCAAAGGAGGGGGAAGAAGGAAAAGGAAATAAAGGGGGAAAGGGGGGAAATGGGAAAAACAAGGGGGGAGGGGAAAGCAAGGGGGAGGAGGGAGAAAAGGGGGAAGGGGGAAAAACAACGGAAAAGGGGAAAGAAAAAAGGGATCAACAAATGGGGGAAAAGGGGGAAAAAGAAGAAAAAGGAAATCAAGAGGGGGGCAAAAAGGGAAAGGTGGAAAAGAAGCAGAAAAGGGGAAAAGAGAAAAAAGGGGGGAAGGGAAATAATGGGGGAAAGGGGGGAAAGGGAATAAGAAGTGGGAGAAAGGGAAAAAAGAAGAAAAGAGAAAAAAAGGGGAAGGGGGAAAAGAAGAAAGGGAATAACGGGGGATAAAGGAAATAAAAGGGGGGAAGGAGAGAAAATAAAGGGGAGAAAAAGGGAAAAAAGAAAAGGGAAAAACGGGGAGGAGGGGGAGAAAAAAGGGGGAAGAAGAAAGGGAAAAACAAGGGCAATAAAGGAAATAAAGGGGGGAAATGAAAAATGAAGGAAAGGGGGGAAAGATAAAAGGGGAAGGGA
>NW_028293327.1:0-24857 GCF_964106645.2 Podarcis pityusensis
TTTCAGGGGAGCATTTGCAACCGGTTGGCACCATTTTTGAATGATTTGCCAAAAGGCAGATTTTTGGCTTAAATTGTGACCCCGGGGTTTAGTTATTTTTTTCAAAAAAATATTTTCCGTCGGTTAAGTTGTTGAGGGCTGATTTCTTGTCCTGTGATAAAAGCCTTCTGTTTCCATCGCCAAAGCTTTCAGGGGAGCATTTACCAACGGTTGGCACCATTTTTTGAGTGAATTGCCAAAAGTCAGATTTTTGCTGAAATTGTGACCCTGGGGATTAGGGATTTTTTCAAAAAAATATTTCCCGTCGGTTAAATTGTTGAGGGCTGATTTCTTGTCCTGTGATAAAAAAGCCTTCTTTTTCGGCTCCCAAACCTTTCAAGGGAGCATTTGCAAGCTTCTGGCATCATTTTTGAGTGAATTTCCAAAAGTCAGATTTTTGCTGAAATTGTGACCCCGGGGCTTAAGTATTTTTTCAAAAAAATATTATCCGCCGGTTCAGTCCTTGTGGGCTCATTTCTTGTCCTTTGATAAAAAGCCTTCTGTTTCGACTACAAAACCTTTTAGGGGAGCATTTGCAACCGGTTGGCACCATTTTTGAGTGAATTGCCAAAAGTCTGATTTTTCCTGAAATTGTGACCCCGGGGTTTAGGGATTTTTTCAAAAAAATATTTTCCGCCGGTCAAGTTGTTGAGGGCTGATTTCTTGTCCTGTGATAAAAAGCCTTCTTTTTCGACTCCCAAACCTTTCAGGGGAGCATTTGTCACCGGTTGGTACCATTTTTGAGTGAATTGCGAAAAGTCAGATTTTTGCTGAAATTGTGACCCCGGGGCTTAGGGTTTTTTCAAAAAAATATTTTTCGCCGGTTCAGTTCTTGAGGGCTGATTACTTGTCCTGTGATAAAAAGCCTTCTGTTTCGACTGCCAAACCTTTCAGGGGAGCATTTGCAACCGGTTGGCACCATTTTTGAGTGACTCGCCAAAAGTCAGATTTTTGCTGAAATTGTGACCCCGGGGCTTAGGGATTTTTTCAAAAAAATATTTTCCGCCGGTTGAGTTGTTGAGAGCTGATTTCTTGTCCTGTAATAAAAAAGCCTTTCTGTTTCGACTGCCAAACCTTTAAGGGAGCATTTGTAACCGGTTGGCACCATTTTTGAGTGAATTGCGAAAAGTCAGATTTTTGCTGAAATTGTGACCCCGGGGCTTAGGGATTTTTTCAAAAAAATATTTTCCGCCGGTTCAGTTCTTGAGGGCTGATTTCTTGTCCTGTGATAAAAAGCCTTCTGTTTCCATCGCCAAAGCTTTCAGGGGAGCATTTACAAACGGTTGGCACCATTTTTGAGTGAATCGCCAAAAGTCAGATTTTTGCTGCAATTGTGACCCCGGGGCTTAGGGATTTTTTCAAAAAAATATTTTCCGCCGGTTAAGTTGTTGAGAGCTGATTTCTTGTCCTTTGATAAAAAGCCTTCTGTTTCGACTGCCAAACCTTTCAGGGGAGCATTTGTAACCGGTTGGCACCATTTTTGAGTGAATTGCGAAAAGTCAGATTTTTGCTGAAATTGTGACCCCGGGGCTTAGGGATTTTTTCAAAAAAATATTGTCCGCCGGTTCAGTTCTTGAGGGCTGATTTCTTGTCCTGTGATAAAAAGCCTTCTGTTTCCATCGCCAAAGCTTTCAGGGGAGCATTTGCAACCGGTTGGCACCATTTTTGAGTGAATTGCCAAAAGTCTGATTTTTGCTGAAATTCCGACCCCGGGGCTTAGGGATTTTTTCAAAAAAGTATTGTGCGCCGGTTCAGTTCTTGAGGGCTGATTTCTTGTCCTGTGATAAAAAGCCTTCTGTTTCCATCGCCAAAGCTTTCAGGGGAGCATTTGCAACCGGTTGGCACCATTTTTGAGTGATTTGCCAAAAGGCAGATTTTTGCTTAAATTGTGACCCCGGGGTTTAGTTATTTTTTCAAAAAAATATTTTCCGTCGGTTAAGTTGTTGAGGGCTGATTTCTTGTCCTGTGATAAAAAGCCTTCTGTTTCCATCGCCAAAGCTTTCAGGGGAGCATTTACCAACGGTTGGCACCATTTTTGAGTGAATTGCCAAAAGTCAGATTTTTGCTGAAATTGTGACCCTGGGGATTAGGGATTTTTTCAAAAAAATATTTCCCGTCGGTTAAATTGTTGAGGGCTGATTTCTTGTCCTGTGATAAAAAGCCTTCTTTTTCGACTCCCAAACCTTTCAAGGGAGCATTTGCAAGCTTCTGGCATCATTTTTGAGTGGATTGCCAAAAGTCAGATTTTTGCTGAAATTGTGACCCGGGGCTTAGGGATTTTTTCAAAAAAATATTTTCCGCCGGTTAAGTTGTTGAGGCTGATTTCTTGTCCTGTGATAAAAAGCCTTCTGTTTCGACTGCCAAACCTTTCAGGGGAGCATTTGTAACCGGTTGGCACCATTTTTGAGTGAATTGCCAAAAGTCAGATTTTTGCTGAAATGGTGACCCCGGGGCTTTGGGATTTTTTCAAAAAAATATTTTCCGTCGGTTAAATTGTTGAGGGCTGATTTCTTGTCCTGTGATAAAAAGCCTCCTGTTTCCATCGCCAAAGCTTTCAGGGGAGCATTTGCAACCGGTTGGCACCATTTTTGAGTGAATTGGCAAAAGTCAGATTTTTGCTGAAATTGTGACCCCGGGGATTAGGGATTTTTTCAAAAAAATATTTTCCGTCGGTTAAATTGTTGAGGGCTGATTTCTTGTACTGTGATAAAAAGCCTTCTTTTTCGACTCCCAAACCTTTCAAGGGAGCATTTGCAAGCTTCTGGCATCATTTTTGAGTGAATTTCCAAAAGTCAGATTTTTACTGAAATTGTGACCCCGGGGCTTAGGGATTTTTTCAAAAAAATATTTTCCGCCGGTTCAGTTCTTGAGGGCTGATTTCTTGTCCTGTGATAAAAAGCCTTCTGTTTCGACTGCCAAACCTTTCAGGGGAGCATTTGCAACCGGTTGGCACCATTTTTGAGTGAATCGCCAAAAGTCAGATTTGCTGAAATTGTGACCCCGGGGCTTAGGGATTTTTAAAAAAAAATATTTTCCGCCGGTTAAGTTGTTGAGAGCTGATTTCTTGTCCTTTGATAAAAAGCCTTCTGTTTCGACTGCCAAACCTTTCAGGGGAGCATTTGCAACCGGTTGGCACCATTTTTGAGTGAATCGCCAAAAGTCAGATTTTTGCTGCAATTGTGACCCCGGGGCTTAGGGATGTTTTCAAAAAAAATATTTTCCGCCGGTTAAGTTGTTGAGGCTGATTTCTTGTCCTGTGATAAAAAGCCTTCTGTTTCGACTGCCAAACCTTTCAGGGGAGCATTTGCAACCGGTTGGCACCATTTTTGAGTGAATTGCGAAAAGTCAGATTTTTGCTGAAATTGTGACCCCGGGGCTTAGGGATTTTTTCAAAAAAATATTTTCCGCCGGTTCAGTTCTTGAGGGCTGATTTCTTGTCCTGTGATAAAAAGCCTTCTGTTTCCATCGCCAAAGCTTTCAGGGGAGCATTTGCAACCGGTTGGCACCATTTTTGAGTGAATTGCCAAAAGTCAGATTTTTGCTGAAATTCCGACCCCGGGGTTTAGGGATTTTTTCAAAAAAATATTTTCGGCCGGTCAAGTTGTTGAGGGCTGATTTCTTGTCCTGTGATAAAAAGCCTTCTGTTTCCATCGCCAAACCTTTCAGGGGAGCATTTGTAACCGGTTGGTACCATTTTTGAGTGAATTGCGAAAAGTCAGATTTTTGCTGAAATTGTGACCCCGGGGCTTAGGGATTTTTTCAAAAAAATATTTTCCGCCGGTTGAGTTGTTGAGAGCTGATTTCTTGTCCTGTAATAAAAAGCCTTCTGTTTCGACTGCCAAACCTTTAAGGGGAGCATTTGTAACCGGTTGGCACCATTTTTGAGTGAATTGCGAAAAGTCAGATTTTTGCTGAAATTGTGACCCCGGGGCTTAGGGAATTTTTCAAAAAAATATTTTCCGCCGGTTCAGTTCTTGAGGGCTGATTTCTTGTCCTTTGATAAAAAGCCTTCTGTTTCCATCGCCAAAGCTTTCAGGGGGGCATTTGCAACCGGTTGGCACCATTTTTGAGGGAATCGCCAAAAGTCAGATTTTTGCTGAAATTCCGACCCCGGGGTTTAGGGATTTTTTCAAAAAAGTATTGTGCGCCGGTTCAGTTCTTGAGGGCTGATTTCTTGTCCTGTGATAAAAAGCCTTCTGTTTCCATCGCCAAAGCTTTCAGGGGAGCATTTGCAACCGGTTGGCACCATTTTTGAATGATTTGCCAAAAGGCAGATTTTTGCTTAAATTGTGACCCCGGGGTTTAGTTATTTTTTCAAAAAAATATTTTCCGTCGGTTAAGTTGTTGAGGGCTGATTTCTTGTCCTGTGATAAAAAGCCTTCTGTTTCCATCGCCAAAGCTTTCAGGGGAGCATTTACCAACGGTTGGCACCATTTTTGAGTGAATTGCCAAAAGTCAGATTTTTGCTGAAATTGTGACCCTGGGGATTAGGGATTTTTTCAAAAAAATATTTCCCGTCGGTTAAATTGTTGAGGGCTGATTTCTTGTCCTGTGATAAAAAGCCTTCTTTTTCGACTCCCAAACCTTTCAAGGGAGCATTTGCAAGCTTCTGGCATCATTTTTGAGTGAATTTCCAAAAGTCAGATTTTTACTGAAATTGTGACCCCGGGGCTTAGGGATTTTTTCAAAAAAATATTTTCCGCCGGTTCAGTTCTTGAGGGCTGATTTCTTGTCCTGTGATAAAAAGCCTTCTGTTTCGACTGCCAAACCTTTCAGGGGAGCATTTGCAACCGGTTGGCACCATTTTTGAGTGAATCGCCAAAAGTCAGATTTGCTGAAATTGTGACCCCGGGGCTTAGGGATTTTTTCAAAAAAATATTTTCCGCCGGTTAAGTTGTTGAGAGCTGATTTCTTGTCCTTTGATAAAAAGCCTTCTGTTTCGACTGCCAAACCTTTCAGGGGAGCATTTGCAACCGGTTGGCACCATTTTTGAGTGAATTGCCAAAAGTCAGATTTTTGCTGAAATTGTGACCCCGGGGCTTAGGGATTTTTTCAAAAAAATATTTTCCGCCGGTTAAGTTGTTGAGGCTGATTTCTTGTCCTGTGATAAAAAGCCTTCTGTTTCGACTGCCAAACTTTTAAGGGGAGCATTTGCAACCGGTTGGCACCATTTTTGAGTGAATTGCGAAAAGTCAGATTTTTGCTGAAATTGTGACCCCGGGGCTTAGGGATTTTTTCAAAAAAATATTTTCCGCCGGTTCAGTTCTTGAGGGCTGATTTCTTGTCCTGTGATAAAAAGCCTTCTGTATCCATCGCCAAAGCTTTCAGGGGAGCATTTGCAACCGGTTGGCACCATTTTTGAGTGAATCGCCAAAAGTCAGATTTGCTGAAATTGTGACCCCGGGGCTTAGGGATTTTTTCAAAAAAATATTTTCCGCCGGTTAAGTTGTTGAGAGCTGATTTCTTGTCCTTTGATAAAAAGCCTTCTGTTTCGACTGCCAAACCTTTCAGGGGAGCATTTGCAACCGGTTGGCACCATTTTTGAGTGATTTGCCAAAAGGCAGATTTTTGCTTAAATTGTGACCCCGGGGTTTAGTTATTTTTTCAAAAAAATATTTTCCGCCGGTTAACTTGTTGAGGGCTGATTTCTTGTCCTGTAATAAAAAGCCTTCTGTTTCCATCGCCAAAGCTTTAAGGGGAGCATTTACAAGCCTCTGGCATCATTTTTTGGTGAATCGCCAAAAGTCAGATTTTTGCTGAAATTGTGACCCCGGGGCTTAGGTATTTTTTCAAAAAAATATTTTCCGTCGGTTAAGTTGTTGAGGGCTGATTTCTTGTCCTGTAATAAAAAGCCTTCTGTTTCGAGTCCCAAACCTTTCAGGGGAGCATTTGTAACCGGTTGGCACCATTTTTGAGTGAATTGCCAAAAGTCAGATTTTTGCTGAAATTGTGACCCCGGGGTTTAGGGATTTTTAAAAAAAAATATTTTCCGCCGGTCAAGTTGTTGAGGGCTGATTTCTTGTCCTGTGATAAAAAGCCTTCTGTTTCGACTGCGAAACCTTTCAGGGGAGCATTTGCAACCGGTTGGCACCATTTTTGAGTGAATCGCCAAAAGTCAGATTTTTGCTGCAATTGTGACCCCGGGGCTTAGGGATTTTTTCAAAAAAATATTTTCCGCCGGTTAAGTTGTTGAGAGCTGATTTCTTCTCCTTTGATAAAAAGCCTTCTGTTTCGACTGCCAAACCTTTCAGGGGAGCATTTGTAACCGGTTGGCACCATTTTTGAGTGAATTGCGAAAAGTCAGATTTTTGCTGAAATTGTGACCCCGGGGCTTAGGGATTTTTTCAAAAAAATATTTTCCGCCGGTTCAGTTCTTGAGGGCTGATTTCTTGTCCTGTGATAAAAAGCCTTCTGTTTCCATCGCCAAAGCTTTCAGGGGAGCATTTGCAACCGGTTGGCACCATTTTTGAGTGAATTGCCAAAAGTCTGATTTTTGCTGAAATTGTGACCCCGGGGTTTAGGGATTTTTTCAAAAAAATATTTTCGGCCGGTCAAGTTGTTGAGGGCTGATTTCTTGTCCTGTGATAAAAAGCCTTCTGTTTCCATCGCCAAACCTTTCAGGGGAGCATTTGTAACCGGTTGGTACCATTTTTGAGTGAATTGCGAAAAGTCAGATTTTTGCTGAAATTGTGACCCCGGGGCTTAGGGATTTTTTCAAAAAAATATTTTCCGCCGGTTGAGTTGTTGAGAGCTGATTTCTTGTCCTGTAATAAAAAGCCTTCTGTTTCGACTGCCAAACCTTTAAGGGGAGCATTTGTAACCGGTTGGCACCATTTTTGAGTGAATTGCGAAAAGTCAGATTTTTGCTGAAATTGTGACCCCGGGGCTTAGGGAATTTTTCAAAAAAATATTTTCCGCCGGTTCAGTTCTTGAGGGCTGATTTCTTGTCCTTTGATAAAAAGCCTTCTGTTTCCATCGCCAAAGCTTTCAGGGGGGCATTTGCAACCGGTTGGCACCATTTTTGAGGGAATCGCCAAAAGTCAGATTTTTGCTGAAATTCCGACCCCGGGGTTTAGGGATTTTTTCAAAAAAGTATTGTGCGCCGGTTCAGTTCTTGAGGGCTGATTTCTTGTCCTGTGATAAAAAGCCTTCTGTTTCCATCGCCAAAGCTTTCAGGGGAGCATTTGCAACCGGTTGGCACCATTTTTGAATGATTTGCCAAAAGGCAGATTTTTGCTTAAATTGTGACCCCGGGGTTTAGTTATTTTTTCAAAAAAATATTTTCCGTCGGTTAAGTTGTTGAGGGCTGATTTCTTGTCCTGTGATAAAAAGCCTTCTGTTTCCATCGCCAAAGCTTTCAGGGGAGCATTTACCAACGGTTGGCACCATTTTTGAGTGAATTGCCAAAAGTCAGATTTTTGCTGAAATTGTGACCCTGGGGATTAGGGATTTTTTCAAAAAAATATTTCCCGTCGGTTAAATTGTTGAGGGCTGATTTCTTGTCCTGTGATAAAAAGCCTTCTTTTTCGGCTCCCAAACCTTTCAAGGGAGCATTTGCAAGCTTCTGGCATCATTTTTGAGTGAATTTCCAAAAGTCAGATTTTTGCTGAAATTGTGACCCCGGGGCTTAAGTATTTTTTCAAAAAAATATTATCCGCCGGTTCAGTCCTTGTGGGCTCATTTCTTGTCCTTTGATAAAAAGCCTTCTGTTTCGACTACAAAACCTTTTAGGGGAGCATTTGCAACCGGTTGGCACCATTTTTGAGTGAATTGCCAAAAGTCTGATTTTTCCTGAAATTGTGACCCCGGGGTTTAGGGATTTTTTCAAAAAAATATTTTCCGCCGGTCAAGTTGTTGAGGGCTGATTTCTTGTCCTGTGATAAAAAGCCTTCTTTTTCGACTCCCAAACCTTTCAGGGGAGCATTTGTCACCGGTTGGTACCATTTTTGAGTGAATTGCGAAAAGTCAGATTTTTGCTGAAATTGTGACCCCGGGGCTTAGGGTTTTTTCAAAAAAATATTTTTCGCCGGTTCAGTTCTTGAGGGCTGATTACTTGTCCTGTGATAAAAAGCCTTCTGTTTCGACTGCCAAACCTTTCAGGGGAGCATTTGCAACCGGTTGGCACCATTTTTGAGTGACTCGCCAAAAGTCAGATTTTTGCTGAAATTGTGACCCCGGGGCTTAGGGATTTTTTCAAAAAAATATTTTCCGCCGGTTGAGTTGTTGAGAGCTGATTTCTTGTCCTGTAATAAAAAGCCTTCTGTTTCGACTGCCAAACCTTTAAGGGGAGCATTTGTAACCGGTTGGCACCATTTTTGAGTGAATTGCGAAAAGTCAGATTTTTGCTGAAATTGTGACCCCGGGGCTTAGGGATTTTTTCAAAAAAATATTTTCCGCCGGTTCAGTTCTTGAGGGCTGATTTCTTGTCCTGTGATAAAAAGCCTTCTGTTTCCATCGCCAAAGCTTTCAGGGGAGCATTTACAAACGGTTGGCACCATTTTTGAGTGAATCGCCAAAAGTCAGATTTTTGCTGCAATTGTGACCCCGGGGCTTAGGGATTTTTTCAAAAAAATATTTTCCGCCGGTTAAGTTGTTGAGAGCTGATTTCTTGTCCTTTGATAAAAAGCCTTCTGTTTCGACTGCCAAACCTTTCAGGGGAGCATTTGTAACCGGTTGGCACCATTTTTGAGTGAATTGCGAAAAGTCAGATTTTTGCTGAAATTGTGACCCCGGGGCTTAGGGATTTTTTCAAAAAAATATTGTCCGCCGGTTCAGTTCTTGAGGGCTGATTTCTTGTCCTGTGATAAAAAGCCTTCTGTTTCCATCGCCAAAGCTTTCAGGGGAGCATTTGCAACCGGTTGGCACCATTTTTGAGTGAATTGCCAAAAGTCTGATTTTTGCTGAAATTCCGACCCCGGGGCTTAGGGATTTTTTCAAAAAAGTATTGTGCGCCGGTTCAGTTCTTGAGGGCTGATTTCTTGTCCTGTGATAAAAAGCCTTCTGTTTCCATCGCCAAAGCTTTCAGGGGAGCATTTGCAACCGGTTGGCACCATTTTTGAGTGATTTGCCAAAAGGCAGATTTTTGCTTAAATTGTGACCCCGGGGTTTAGTTATTTTTTCAAAAAAATATTTTCCGTCGGTTAAGTTGTTGAGGGCTGATTTCTTGTCCTGTGATAAAAAGCCTTCTGTTTCCATCGCCAAAGCTTTCAGGGGAGCATTTACCAACGGTTGGCACCATTTTTGAGTGAATTGCCAAAAGTCAGATTTTTGCTGAAATTGTGACCCTGGGGATTAGGGATTTTTTCAAAAAAATATTTCCCGTCGGTTAAATTGTTGAGGGCTGATTTCTTGTCCTGTGATAAAAAGCCTTCTTTTTCGACTCCCAAACCTTTCAAGGGAGCATTTGCAAGCTTCTGGCATCATTTTTGAGTGGATTGCCAAAAGTCAGATTTTTGCTGAAATTGTGACCCGGGGCTTAGGGATTTTTTCAAAAAAATATTTTCCGCCGGTTAAGTTGTTGAGGCTGATTTCTTGTCCTGTGATAAAAAGCCTTCTGTTTCGACTGCCAAACCTTTCAGGGGAGCATTTGTAACCGGTTGGCACCATTTTTGAGTGAATTGCCAAAAGTCAGATTTTTGCTGAAATGGTGACCCCGGGGCTTTGGGATTTTTTCAAAAAAATATTTTCCGTCGGTTAAATTGTTGAGGGCTGATTTCTTGTCCTGTGATAAAAAGCCTCCTGTTTCCATCGCCAAAGCTTTCAGGGGAGCATTTGCAACCGGTTGGCACCATTTTTGAGTGAATTGGCAAAAGTCAGATTTTTGCTGAAATTGTGACCCCGGGGATTAGGGATTTTTTCAAAAAAATATTTTCCGTCGGTTAAATTGTTGAGGGCTGATTTCTTGTACTGTGATAAAAAGCCTTCTTTTTCGACTCCCAAACCTTTCAAGGGAGCATTTGCAAGCTTCTGGCATCATTTTTGAGTGAATTTCCAAAAGTCAGATTTTTACTGAAATTGTGACCCCGGGGCTTAGGGATTTTTTCAAAAAAATATTTTCCGCCGGTTCAGTTCTTGAGGGCTGATTTCTTGTCCTGTGATAAAAAGCCTTCTGTTTCGACTGCCAAACCTTTCAGGGGAGCATTTGCAACCGGTTGGCACCATTTTTGAGTGAATCGCCAAAAGTCAGATTTGCTGAAATTGTGACCCCGGGGCTTAGGGATTTTTAAAAAAAAATATTTTCCGCCGGTTAAGTTGTTGAGAGCTGATTTCTTGTCCTTTGATAAAAAGCCTTCTGTTTCGACTGCCAAACCTTTCAGGGGAGCATTTGCAACCGGTTGGCACCATTTTTGAGTGAATCGCCAAAAGTCAGATTTTTGCTGCAATTGTGACCCCGGGGCTTAGGGATGTTTTCAAAAAAATATTTTCCGCCGGTTAAGTTGTTGAGGCTGATTTCTTGTCCTGTGATAAAAAGCCTTCTGTTTCGACTGCCAAACTTTTAAGGGGAGCATTTGCAACCGGTTGGCACCATTTTTGAGTGAATTGCGAAAAGTCAGATTTTTGCTGAAATTGTGACCCCGGGGCTTAGGGATTTTTTCAAAAAAATATTTTCCGCCGGTTCAGTTCTTGAGGGCTGATTTCTTGTCCTGTGATAAAAAGCCTTCTGTTTCCATCGCCAAAGCTTTCAGGGGAGCATTTGCAACCGGTTGGCACCATTTTTGAGTGAATTGCCAAAAGTCAGATTTTTGCTGAAATTCCGACCCCGGGGTTTAGGGATTTTTTCAAAAAAATATTTTCGGCCGGTCAAGTTGTTGAGGGCTGATTTCTTGTCCTGTGATAAAAAGCCTTCTGTTTCCATCGCCAAACCTTTCAGGGGAGCATTTGTAACCGGTTGGTACCATTTTTGAGTGAATTGCGAAAAGTCAGATTTTTGCTGAAATTGTGACCCCGGGGCTTAGGGATTTTTTCAAAAAAATATTTTCCGCCGGTTGAGTTGTTGAGAGCTGATTTCTTGTCCTGTAATAAAAAGCCTTCTGTTTCGACTGCCAAACCTTTAAGGGGAGCATTTGTAACCGGTTGGCACCATTTTTGAGTGAATTGCGAAAAGTCAGATTTTTGCTGAAATTGTGACCCCGGGGCTTAGGGAATTTTTCAAAAAAATATTTTCCGCCGGTTCAGTTCTTGAGGGCTGATTTCTTGTCCTTTGATAAAAAGCCTTCTGTTTCCATCGCCAAAGCTTTCAGGGGGGCATTTGCAACCGGTTGGCACCATTTTTGAGGGAATCGCCAAAAGTCAGATTTTTGCTGAAATTCCGACCCCGGGGTTTAGGGATTTTTTCAAAAAAGTATTGTGCGCCGGTTCAGTTCTTGAGGGCTGATTTCTTGTCCTGTGATAAAAAGCCTTCTGTTTCCATCGCCAAAGCTTTCAGGGGAGCATTTGCAACCGGTTGGCACCATTTTTGAATGATTTGCCAAAAGGCAGATTTTTGCTTAAATTGTGACCCCGGGGTTTAGTTATTTTTTCAAAAAAATATTTTCCGTCGGTTAAGTTGTTGAGGGCTGATTTCTTGTCCTGTGATAAAAAGCCTTCTGTTTCCATCGCCAAAGCTTTCAGGGGAGCATTTACCAACGGTTGGCACCATTTTTGAGTGAATTGCCAAAAGTCAGATTTTTGCTGAAATTGTGACCCTGGGGATTAGGGATTTTTTCAAAAAAATATTTCCCGTCGGTTAAATTGTTGAGGGCTGATTTCTTGTCCTGTGATAAAAAGCCTTCTTTTTCGACTCCCAAACCTTTCAAGGGAGCATTTGCAAGCTTCTGGCATCATTTTTGAGTGGATTGCCAAAAGTCAGATTTTTGCTGAAATTGTGACCCGGGGCTTAGGGATTTTTTCAAAAAAATATTTTCCGCCGGTTAAGTTGTTGAGGCTGATTTCTTGTCCTGTGATAAAAAGCCTTCTGTTTCGACTGCCAAACCTTTCAGGGGAGCATTTGTAACCGGTTGGCACCATTTTTGAGTGAATTGCCAAAAGTCAGATTTTTGCTGAAATGGTGACCCCGGGGCTTTGGGATTTTTTCAAAAAAATATTTTCCGTCGGTTAAATTGTTGAGGGCTGATTTCTTGTCCTGTGATAAAAAGCCTCCTGTTTCCATCGCCAAAGCTTTCAGGGGAGCATTTGCAACCGGTTGGCACCATTTTTGAGTGAATTGCCAAAAGTCAGATTTTTGCTGAAATTGTGACCCCGGGGATTAGGGATTTTTTCAAAAAAATATTTTCCGTCGGTTAAATTGTTGAGGGCTGATTTCTTGTACTGTGATAAAAAGCCTTCTTTTTCGACTCCCAAACCTTTCAAGGGAGCATTTGCAAGCTTCTGGCATCATTTTTGAGTGAATTTCCAAAAGTCAGATTTTTACTGAAATTGTGACCCCGGGGCTTAGGGATTTTTTCAAAAAAATATTTTCCGCCGGTTCAGTTCTTGAGGGCTGATTTCTTGTCCTGTGATAAAAAGCCTTCTGTATCCATCGCCAAAGCTTTCAGGGGAGCATTTGCAACCGGTTGGCACCATTTTTGAGTGAATCGCTAAAAGTCAGATTTTTGCTGAAATTCCGACCCCGGGGCTTAGGGATTTTTTCAAAAAAATATTTTCCGCCGGTTAACTTGTTGAGGGCTGATTTCTTGTCCTGTGATAAAAAGCCTTCTGTTTCCATCGCCAAAGCTTTCAGGGGAGCATTTGCAACCGGTTGGCAGCATTTTTGAGTGATTTGCCAAAAGGCAGATTTTTGCTTAAATTGTGACCCCGGGGTTTAGTTATTTTTTCAAAAAAATATTTTCCGCCGGTTAACTTGTTGAGGGCTGATTTCTTGTCCTGTAATAAAAAGCCTTCTGTTTCCATCGCCAAAGCTTTAAGGGGAGCATTTACAAGCCTCTGGCATCATTTTTTGGTGAATCGCCAAAAGTCAGATTTTTGCTGAAATTGTGACCCCGGGGCTTAGGGATTTTTTCAAAAAAATATTTTCCGTCGGTTAAGTTGTTGAGGGCTGATTTCTTGTCCTGTGATAAAAAGCCTTCTGTTTCGAGTCCCAAACCTTTCAGGGGAGCATTTGTAACCGGTTGGCACCATTTTTGAGTGAATTGCCAAAAGTCAGATTTTTTTTTTTTTTTTAAAGCAATTTATTAAATTTTACAATAAAAATAGACATAATAAACAATGTAACATCGATCTTAACATATTTTCACATTTTCTTTGGACTTCCTCACATCTCCCGCTCCCATTTTCATCGTTAAAACATTTTGTCAGCAATTTATCATCTTATTTAAAATCTTATATCCCTTCTATATTTCATAATCATATAATTCTCAAAAGGAGCTAAATTTTCACAGTCTTACTTAATTTCTTAAAGAACTTCTAAATTTAGTGGTGCTCAGTTGTTTTAGTCTAGCATCTTATTTAGCATTCACTCAAATTACAATGTTTTTGTAAATAGTTCTTAAATTTCTTCCAGTCCTCCTCAATCCTCTCTTCTCCCAGGTCACGGATTCTGCCGGTCATTTCAGCCAGTTCCATGTAGTCTATCAGTTGTATCTGCCATTCTTCCAGTGTGGGTAGATCTTGAGTTTTCCAGTGTTTTGCGAGAAGTATCCTTGCTGCTGTTGTTGCATACATAAAAAATGTCTGGTCCTTCTTTGCCACCCCTTGGCCGACAATACCCAAAAGGAAAGCCTCTGGTTTCTTAGTGAAGGTATATTTAAATACCTTTTTCAGTTCATTATAAATCATTTCCCAGAACGCCTTCACTTTAGGGCAAGTCCACCAGAGGTGGAAGAACGTTCCCTCACACTCTTTACATTTCCAACACTTATTATCAGACAGGTGGTAAATTTTAGCAAGTTTGACTGGGGTCATATACCATCTATAAATCATTTTCATTACATTTTCTTTCAGGGCGTTACATGCAGTAAATTTCAATCCATTACTCCACAACCTCTCCCAGTCCTCAAACATGATATTATACCCAATGTCCTGTGCCCACCTTATCATAGCCGATTTAACCGTTTCGTCTTGTGTATTCCATTTCAACAGCAAGTTATACATCCTTGAAAGTACCTTAGTCTTTGGTTCTAACAATTCTGTTTCTAGTTTCGATTTCTCCACCTGGAACCCTAATTTCTTATCATTTTTGAAAACTTCTTTGATCTGAGCGTAGTGTAACCAATCTCGCACTTTGTCTTTCATTTTCTCTAGACTCTGCAATTTCCATTTGTCTCCATCCTTTTCTAGTATTTCCCAATATTTTGGCCATTTAGCCTCCATATTGGGTCTTTTTCGGGCCTTGGCTTCCAAAGGTGAAAGCCACCTTGGTGTTTTATTTTCCAGCAAGTCTTTATATTTTGACCAGACATTAAACAATGATTTTCTGACAATATGGTTCTTAAAGGCCTTATTTGCTTTAACCTTGTCATACCATAAATATGCATGCCATCCAAAGGTATTGTTAAACCCTTCCAAATCCAACACATCAGTGTCTTCAAGAAGTAGCCAGTCTTTTAGCCAGCAAAACGCTGCGGCTTCGTAATACAACTTTAAGTCTGGCAGGGCAAAGCCCCCTCTTTGTTTTGCATCGGTTAATATCTTAAACTTAATTCTGGGCTTTTTGCCCTGCCAGACAAATTTGGAAATATCTCTCTGCCACTTCTGAAAGCACTCCGTTTTGTCCAAAACCTGAAGTGTTTGAAATAAAAACAACATCCTTGGCAATACATTCATCTTGATAGCAGCAATTCGGCCTAACAAAGAAAGTTTCAATTTTGACCAACTATCTAAGTCTCTCTTAATTTCTGACCAACATTTTTCATAATTATCCTTAAATAGACTTAGATTTTTTACTGTTATGTTTACCCCTAGGTATTTTACTTTTTTTACCACATTAAGTTCCATCTCATTCTGAAACCGTTCTGACTCTGTATTAGTCAAGTTTTTCCCCAAAACCTTAGTTTTCTGTTTATTTAATTTAAATCCAGCCACCCGACCAAAAGCCAAAAGTCAGATTTTTGCTGAAATTGTGACCCCGGGGTTTAGGGATTTTTTAAAAAAAATATTTTCCGCCGGTCAAGTTGTTGAGGGCTGATTTCTTGTCCTGTGATAAAAAGCCTTCTGTTTCCATCGCCAAAGCTTTCAGGGGAGCATTTACAAACGGTTGGCACCATTTTTGAGTGAATTGCCAAAAGTCAGATTTTTGCTGAAATTGTGACCCCGGGGCTTACGGATTTTTTCCGCCGGTTAAGTTGTTGAGAGCTGATTTCTTGTCCTGTGATAAAAAGCCTTCTGTTTCGACTGCGAGCATTTGCAAGCTTCTGGCATCATTTTTGAGTGAATTGCCAAAAGTCAGATTTTTGCTGAAATTGTGACCCCGGGGCTTAGTTATTTTTTCAAAAAAAAAATTTTCCGCCGGTTAAGTTGTTGAAGGCTGATTTCTTCTCCTGTGATAAAAAGTCTACTGTTTCCATCCTCAAAGTTTTCAGGGGAGCATTTGCAAGCTTCTGGCATCATTTTTGAGTGGATTGCCAAAAGTCAGATTTTTGCTGAAATTGTGACCCCGGGGCTTAGGGATTTTTTCAAAAAAATATTTTCCGCCGGTTGAGTTGTTGAGAGCTGATTTCTTGTCCTGTAATAAAAAGCCTTCTGTTTCGACTGCCAAACCTTTAAGGGGAGCATTTGTAACCGGTTGGCACCATTTTTGAGTGAATTGCGAAAAGTCAGATTTTTGCTGAAATTGTGACCCCGGGGCTTAGGGAATTTTTCAAAAAAATATTTTCCGCCGGTTCAGTTCTTGAGGGCTGATTTCTTGTCCTTTGATAAAAAGCCTTCTGTTTCCATCGCCAAAGCTTTCAGGGGGGCATTTGCAACCGGTTGGCACCATTTTTGAGGGAATCGCCAAAAGTCAGATTTTTGCTGAAATTCCGACCCCGGGGCTTAGGGATTTTTTCAAAAAAGTATTGTGCGCCGGTTCAGTTCTTGAGGGCTGATTTCTTGTCCTGTGATAAAAAGCCTTCTGTTTCCATCGCCAAAGCTTTCAGGGGAGCATTTGCAACCGGTTGGCACCATTTTTGAGTGATTTGCCAAAAGGCAGATTTTTGCTTAAATTGTGACCCCGGGGTTTAGTTATTTTTTCAAAAAAATATTTTCCGCCTGTTAACTTGTTGAGGGCTGATTTCTTGTCCTGTGATAAAAAGCCTTCTGTTTCCATCGCCAAAGCTTTCAGGGGAGCATTTGCAACCGGTTGGCACCATTTTTGAGTGATTTGCCAAAAGGCAGATTTTTGCTTAAATTGTGACCCCGGGGTTTAGTTATTTTTTCAAAAAAATATTTTCCGCCGGTTAACTTGTTGAGGGCTGATTTCTTGTCCTGTAATAAAAAGCCTTCTGTTTCCATCGCCAAAGCTTTAAGGGGAGCATTTACAAGCCTCTGGCATCATTTTTTGGTGAATCGCCAAAAGTCAGATTTTTGCTGAAATTGTGACCCCGGGGCTTAGGTATTTTTTCAAAAAAATATTTTCCGTCGGTTAAGTTGTTGAGGGCTGATTTCTTGTCCTGTGATAAAAAGCCTTCTGTTTCGACTGCCAAACCTTTCAGGGGAGCATTTGCAACCGGTTGGCACCATTTTTGAGTGAATCGCCAAAAGTCAGATTTTTGCTGAAATTGTGACCCCGGGGTTTAGGGATTTTTAAAAAAAAATATTTTCCGCCGGTCAAGTTGTTGAGGGCTGATTTCTTGTCCTGTGATAAAAAGCCTTCTGTTTCGACTGCCAAACCTTTCAGGGGAGCATTTGCAACCGGTTGGCACCATTTTTGAGTGAATCGCCAAAAGTCAGATTTTTGCTGCAATTGTGACCCCGGGGCTTAGGGATGTTTTCAAAAAAATATTTTCCGCCGGTTAAGTTGTTGAGAGCTGATTTCTTCTCCTTTGATAAAAAGCCTTCTGTTTCGACTGCCAAACCTTTCAGGGGAGCATTTGTAACCGGTTGGCACCATTTTTGAGTGAATTGCGAAAAGTCAGATTTTTGCTGAAATTGTGACCCCGGGGCTTAGGGATTTTTTCAAAAAAATATTTTCCGCCGGTTCAGTTCTTGAGGGCTGATTTCTTGTCCTGTGATAAAAAGCCTTCTGTTTCCATCGCCAAAGCTTTCAGGGGAGCATTTGCAACCGGTTGGCACCATTTTTGAGTGAATTGCCAAAAGTCTGATTTTTGCTGAAATTGTGACCCCGGGGTTTAGGGATTTTTTCAAAAAAATATTTTCGGCCGGTCAAGTTGTTGAGGGCTGATTTCTTGTCCTGTGATAAAAAGCCTTCTGTTTCCATCGCCAAACCTTTCAGGGGAGCATTTGTAACCGGTTGGTACCATTTTTGAGTGAATTGCGAAAAGTCAGATTTTTGCTGAAATTGTGACCCCGGGGCTTAGGGATTTTTTCAAAAAAATATTTTCCGCCGGTTGAGTTGTTGAGAGCTGATTTCTTGTCCTGTAATAAAAAGCCTTCTGTTTCGACTGCCAAACCTTTAAGGGGAGCATTTGTAACCGGTTGGCACCATTTTTGAGTGAATTGCGAAAAGTCAGATTTTTGCTGAAATTGTGACCCCGGGGCTTAGGGAATTTTTCAAAAAAATATTTTCCGCCGGTTCAGTTCTTGAGGGCTGATTTCTTGTCCTTTGATAAAAAGCCTTCTGTTTCCATCGCCAAAGCTTTCAGGGGGGCATTTGCAACCGGTTGGCACCATTTTTGAGGGAATCGCCAAAAGTCAGATTTTTGCTGAAATTCCGACCCCGGGGCTTAGGGATTTTTTCAAAAAAGTATTGTGCGCCGGTTCAGTTCTTGAGGGCTGATTTCTTGTCCTGTGATAAAAAGCCTTCTGTTTCCATCGCCAAAGCTTTCAGGGGAGCATTTGCAACCGGTTGGCACCATTTTTGAATGATTTGCCAAAAGGCAGATTTTTGCTTAAATTGTGACCCCGGGGTTTAGTTATTTTTTCAAAAAAATATTTTCCGTCGGTTAAGTTGTTGAGGGCTGATTTCTTGTCCTGTGATAAAAAGCCTTCTGTTTCCATCGCCAAAGCTTTCAGGGGAGCATTTACCAACGGTTGGCACCATTTTTGAGTGAATTGCCAAAAGTCAGATTTTTGCTGAAATTGTGACCCTGGGGATTAGGGATTTTTTCAAAAAAATATTTCCCGTCGGTTAAATTGTTGAGGGCTGATTTCTTGTCCTGTGATAAAAAGCCTTCTTTTTCGACTCCCAAACCTTTCAAGGGAGCATTTGCAAGCTTCTGGCATCATTTTTGAGTGGATTGCCAAAAGTCAGATTTTTGCTGAAATTGTGACCCGGGGCTTAGGGATTTTTTCAAAAAAATATTTTCCGCCGGTTAAGTTGTTGAGGCTGATTTCTTGTCCTGTGATAAAAAGCCTTCTGTTTCGACTGCCAAACCTTTCAGGGGAGCATTTGTAACCGGTTGGCACCATTTTTGAGTGAATTGCCAAAAGTCAGATTTTTGCTGAAATGGTGACCCCGGGGCTTTGGGATTTTTTCAAAAAAATATTTTCCGTCGGTTAAATTGTTGAGGGCTGATTTCTTGTCCTGTGATAAAAAGCCTCCTGTTTCCATCGCCAAAGCTTTCAGAGGAGCATTTGCAACCGGTTGGCACCATTTTTGAGTGAATTGCCAAAAGTCAGATTTTTGCTGAAATTGTGACCCCGGGGATTAGGGATTTTTTCAAAAAAATATTTTCCGTCGGTTAAATTGTTGAGGGCTGATTTCTTGTACTGTGATAAAAAGCCTTCTTTTTCGACTCCCAAACCTTTCAAGGGAGCATTTGCAAGCTTCTGGCATCATTTTTGAGTGAATTTCCAAAAGTCAGATTTTTACTGAAATTGTGACCCCGGGGCTTAGGGATTTTTTCAAAAAAATATTTTCCGCCGGTTCAGTTCTTGAGGGCTGATTTCTTGTCCTGTGATAAAAAGCCTTCTGTTTCGACTGCCAAACCTTTCAGGGGAGCATTTGCAACCGGTTGGCACCATTTTTGAGTGAATCGCCAAAAGTCAGATTTGCTGAAATTGTGACCCCGGGGCTTAGGGATTTTTTCAAAAAAATATTTTCCGCCGGTTAAGTTGTTGAGAGCTGATTTCTTGTCCTTTGATAAAAAGCCTTCTGTTTCGACTGCCAAACCTTTCAGGGGAGCATTTGCAACCGGTTGGCACCATTTTTGAGTGAATTGCCAAAAGTCAGATTTTTGCTGAAATTGTGACCCCGGGGCTTAGGGATTTTTTCAAAAAAATATTTTCCGCCGGTTAAGTTGTTGAGGCTGATTTCTTGTCCTGTGATAAAAAGCCTTCTGTTTCGACTGCCAAACTTTTAAGGGGAGCATTTGCAACCGGTTGGCACCATTTTTGAGTGAATTGCGAAAAGTCAGATTTTTGCTGAAATTGTGACCCCGGGGCTTAGGGATTTTTTCAAAAAAATATTTTCCGCCGGTTCAGTTCTTGAGGGCTGATTTCTTGTCCTGTGATAAAAAGCCTTCTGTATCCATCGCCAAAGCTTTCAGGGGAGCATTTGCAACCGGTTGGCACCATTTTTGAGTGAATCGCTAAAAGTCAGATTTTTGCTGAAATTCCGACCCCGGGGCTTAGGGATTTTTTCAAAAAAATATTTTCCGCCGGTTAACTTGTTGAGGGCTGATTTCTTGTCCTGTGATAAAAAGCCTTCTGTTTCCATCGCCAAACCTTTAAGGCGAGCATTTGCAAGCTTCTGGCATCATTTTTGAGTGAATTGCCAAAAGTCAGATTTTTGCTGAAATTGTGACCCCGGGGCTTAGTTATTTTTTCAAAAAAATATTTTCCGCCGGTTAAGTTGTTGAAGGCTGATTTCTTCTCCTGTGATAAAAAGCCTACTGTTTCCATCCTCAAAGTTTTCAGGGGAGCATTTGCAAGCTTCTGGCATCATTTTTGAGTGGATTGCCAAAAGTCAGATTTTTGCTGAAATTGTGACCCCGGGGCTTAGGGATTTTTTCAAAAAAATATTTCCCCCCGGTTAAGTTGATGAGGCTGATTTCTTGTCCTGTGATAAAAAGCCTTCTGTTTCGACTGCCAAACCTTTCAGGGGAGCATTTGTAACCGGTTGGCACCATTTTTGAGTGAATTGCCAAAAGTCAGATTTTTGCTGAAATTGTGACCCCGGGGTTTAGCGATTTTTTCAAAAAAATATTTTCCGCCGGTCAAGTTGTTGAGGGCTGATTTCCTGTCCTGTGATAAAAAGCCTTCTGTTTCGACTGCCAAACCTTTCACGGGAGCATTTGTAACCGGTTGGCACCATTTTTGAGTGAATTGCCAAAAGTCAGATTTTTGCTGAAATTGTGACCCGGGCCTTACGGATTATTTCAATAAAATATTTTGCACCGTTTAAGTTGTTGAGGGCTGATTTCTTGTCCTGTGATAAAAAGCCTTCTGTTTCGATTGCCAAACCTTTCAGGGGAACATTTGCAAGCTTCTGGCATCATTTTTGAGTGAATTTCCAAAAGTCAGATTTTTGCTGAAATTGTGACCCCGGGGCTTAGGGATTTTTTCAAAAAAATATTTTCCGCCGGTTAAGTTGTTGAGGGCTGATTTCTTGTCCTGTGATAAAAAGCCTTCTTTTTCGACTCCCAAACCTTTCAAGGGAGCATTTGCAAGCTTCTGGCATCATTTTTGAGTGAATTTCCAAAAGTCAGATTTTTGCTGAAATTGTGACCCCGGGGCTTAGGGATTTTTTCAAAAAAATATTTTTCGCCGGTTCAGTCCTTGTGGGCTGATTTCTTGTCCTGTGATAAAAAGCCTTCTGTTTCGACTGCCAAACTTTTAAGGGGAGCATTTGCAACCGGTTGGCACCATTTTTGAGTGAATTGCGAAAAGTCAGATTTTTGCTGAAATTGTGACCCCGGGGCTTAGGGATTTTTTCAAAAAAATATTTTCCGCCGGTTCAGTTCTTGAGGGCTGATTTCTTGTCCTGTGATAAAAAGCCTTCTGTATCCATCGCCAAAGCTTTCAGGGGAGCATTTGCAACCGGTTGGCACCATTTTTGAGTGTATCGCCAAAAGTCAGATTTTCGCTGAAATTCCGACCCCGGGGCTTAGGGATTTTTTCAAAAAAATATTTTCCGCCGGTTAACTTGTTGAGGGCTGATTTCTTGTCCTGTGATAAAAAGCCTTCTGTTTCCATCGCCAAAGCTTTCAGCGGACCATTTGCAACCGGTTGGCACCATTTTTGAGTGATTTGCCAAAAGGCAGATTTTTGCTTAAATTGTGAACCCGGGGTTTAGTTATTTTTTCAAAAAAATATTTTCCGCCGGTTAACTTGTTGAGGGCTGATTTCTTGTCCTGTAATAAAAAGCCTTCTGTTTCCATCGCCAAAGCTTTAAGGGGAGCATTTACAAGCCTCTGGCATCATTTTTTGGTGAATCGCCAAAAGTCAGATTTTTGCTGAAATTGTGACCCGGGGCTTACGGATTATTTCAAAAAAATATTTTGCACCGGTTAAGTTGTTGAGTGCTGATTTCTTGTCCTGTGATAAAAAGCCTTCTGTTTCGAGTCCCAAAACTTTCAGTGGAGCATTTGTAAGCTTCTGGCATCATTTTTGAGTGAATTGCCAAAAGTCAGATTTTTGCTGAAATTGTGACCCCGGGGTTTAGGGATTTTTTCAAAAAAATATTTTCCGCCGGTCAAGTTGTTGAGGGCTGATTTCTTGTCCTGTGATAAAAAGCCTTCTGTTTCCATCGCCAAAGCTTTCAGGGGAGCATTTGTAACCGGTTGGTACCATTTTTGAGTGAATTGCGAAAAGTCAGATTTTTGCTGAAATTGTGACCCCGGGGCTTAGGGATTTTTTGAGAAAAATATTTTCCGCCGGTTAAGTTGTTGAGAGCTGATTTCTTGTCCTGTGATAAAAAGCCTTCTGTTTCGACTGCCAAAGCTTTAAGGGGAGCATTTGTAACCGGTTGGCACCATTTTTGAGTGAATTGCGAAAAGTCAGATTTTTGCTGAAATTGTGACCCCGGGGCTTAGGGATTTTTTCAAAAAAATATTTTGCACCGGTTAAGTTGTTGAGTGCTGATTTCTTGTCCTGTGATAAAAAGCCTTCTGTTTCGTCTCCCAAACCTTTCAGTGGAGCATTTGCAAGCTTCTGGCATCATTTTTGAGTGAATTGCCAAAAGTCAGATTTTTGCTGAAATTATGACCCCGGGGCTTAGGTATTTTTTCAAAAAAATATTTTCCGCAGGTTAAGTTGTTGAAGGCTGATTTCTTGTCCTGTGATAAAAAGCCTACTGTTTCCATCCTGAAAGTTTTCAGGGGAGCATTTGCAAGCTTCTGGCATCATTTTTGAGTGGATTGCCAAAAGTCACATTTTTGCTGAAATTGTGACCCCGGGGCTTAGGGATTTTTTCAAAAAAATATTTTCCGCCGGTTAAGTTGATGAGGCTGATTTCTTGTCCTGTGATAAAAAGCCTTCTGTTTCGACTGCCAAACCTTTCAGGGGAGCATTTGTAACCGGTTGGCACCATTTTTGAGTGAATTGCCAAAAGTCAGATTTTTGCTGAAATTGTGACCCCGGGGTTTAGCGATTTTTTCAAAAAAATATTTTCCGCCGGTCAAGTTGTTGAGGGCTGATTTCCTGTCCTGTGATAAAAAGCCTTCTCTTTCGACTGCCAAACCTTTCAGGGGAGCATTTGTAACCGGTTGGCACCATTTTTGAGTGAATTGCCAAAAGTCAGATTTTTGCTGAAATTGTGACCCCGGGGCTTACGGATTATTTCAATAAAATATTTTGCACCGTTTAAGTTGTTGAGGGCTGATTTCTTGTCCTGTGATAAAAAGACTTCTGTTTCGATTGCCAAACCTTTCAGGGGAACATTTGCAAGCTTCTGGCATCATTTTTGAGTGAATTTCCAAAAGTCAGATTTTTGCTGAAATTGTGACCCCGGGGCTTAGGGATTTTTTCAAAAAAATATTTTCCGCCGGTTAAGTTGTTGAGGGCTGATTTCCTGTCCTGTGATAAAAAGTCTTCTGTTTCCATCGCCAAACCTTTCAGGGGAGAATTTGCAACCGGTTGGCACCATTTTTTGAGTGAATTGCCAAAAGTCAGATTTTTGCTGAAATTGTGACCCCGGGGCTTAGGGATTTTTTCAAAAAAATATTTTCCGCCGGTTAAGTTGTTGAGGGCTGATTTCTTGTCCCGTGATAAAAAGCCTTCTTTTTCGACGCCCAAACCTTTCAAGGGAGCATTTGCAAGCTTCTGGCATCATTTTTGAGTGAATTTCCAAAAGTCAGATTTTGCTGAAATTGTGACCCCGGGGCTTAGGGATTTTTTCAAAAAAATATTTTTCGCCGGTTCAGTCCTTGTGGGCTGATTTCTTGTCCTGTGATAAAAAGCCTTCTGTTTCGACTGCCAAACTTTTAAGGGGAGCATTTGCAACCGGTTGGCACCATTTTTGAGTGAATTGCGAAAAGTCAGATTTTTGCTGAAATTGTGACCCCGGGGCTTAGGGATTTTTACAAAAAAAATTTTTCCGCCGGTTCAGTTCTTGAGGGCTGATTTCTTGTCCTGTGATAAAAAGCCTTCTGTATCCATCGCCAAAGCTTTCAGGGGAGCATTTGCAACCGGTTGGCACCATTTTTGAGTGAATCGCGAAAAGTCAGATTTTTGCTGAAATTGTGACCCCGGGGATTAGGGATTTTTTCAAAAAAATATTTTCCGCCGGTTAACTTGTTGAGGGCTGATTTCTTGTCCTGTGATAAAAAGCCTTCTGTTTCCATCGCCAAAGCTTTCAGGGGAGCATTTGCAACCGGTTGGCACCATTTTTGAGTGATTTGCCAAAAGGCAGATTTTTGCTTAAATTGTGAACCCGGGGTTTAGTTATTTTTTCAAAAAAATATTTTTCCGCCGGTTAACTTGTTGAGGGCTGATTTCTTGTCCTGTAATAAAAAGCCTTCTGTTTCCATCGCCAAAGCTTTAAGGGGAGCATTTACAAGCCTCTGGCATCATTTTTTGGTGAATCGCCAAAAGTCAGATTTTTGCTGAAATTGTGACCCGGGGCTTACGGATTATTTCAAAAAAATATTTTGCACCGGTTTGGTTATTGAGTGCTGATTTCTTGTCCTGTGATAAAAAGCCTTCTGTTTCGAGTCCCAAACCTTTCAGTGGAGCATTTGCAAGCTTCTGGCATCATTTTTGAGTGAATTGCCAAAAGTCAGATTTTTGCTGAAATTGTGACCCCGGGGCTTAGGGATTTTTTCAAAAAAATATTTTCCGCCGGTTCAGTCCTTGTGGGCTGATTTCTTGTCCTGTGATAAAAAGCCTTCTGTTTCGACTGCCAAACTTTTAAGGGGAGCATTTGCAACCGGTTGGCACCATTTTTTGTGAATTGCGAAAAGTCAGATTTTTGCTGAAATTGTGACCCCGGGGCTTAGGGATTTTTTCAAAAAAATATTTTCCGCCGGTTCATTTCTTGAGGGCTGATTTCTTGTCCTGTGATAAAAAGCCTTCTGTATCCATCGCCAAAGCTTTCAGGGGAGCATTTGCAACCGGTTGGCACCATTTTTGAGTGAATCGCGAAAAGTCAGATTTTTGCTGAAATTGTGACCCCGGGGCTTAGGGATTTTTTCAAAAAAATATTTTCCGCCGGTTAACTTGTTGAGGGCTGATTTCTTGTCCTGTGATAAAAAGCCTTCTGTTTCCATCGCCAAAGCTTTCAGGGGAGCATTTGCAACCGGTTGGCACCATTTTTGAGTGATTTGCCAAAAGGCAGATTTTTGCTT